>NC_138117.1:30077500-30142500 GCF_964146895.1 Miniopterus schreibersii
GAGAAGCACCCCGAGCCTGGCGGCTCCTGCGTTTATTGCAAGACTGGACAGCCTCACCCCAGGCTCGCCCGGGGCGAGAGCTACACGTGTGGCTATAAACCCTTCCGCTGCGAGGTTTGTAACTACTCGACCACTACCAAAGGCAACCTCAGCATCCATATGCAGTCCGACAAGCACCTGAACAACGTCCAGAATCTCCAGAACGGCAGCGGCGAGCAGGTGTTCGGCCACTCGGCCCCCGCCCCGAACCCCAGCCTGGGCGGCTGCGGGACACCCTCTCCTTCCAAACCCAAGCAGAAACCCACCTGGCGCTGTGAGGTGTGTGACTACGAAACCAACGTCGCGAGGAACCTCCGGATTCATATGACCAGCGAAAAGCACATGCATAACATGATGCTGTTGCAGCAGAACATGAAGCAGATCCAGCACAACCTGCACCTGGGCCTGGCCCCGGCCGAGGCGGAGCTCTACCAGTACTACCTGGCCCAGAACATAGGCCTGACCGGCATGAAGCTGGAGAACCCCGCCGACCCCCAGCTGATGATCAGCCCCTTCCAGCTGGACCCCGCCACCGCGGCTGCCTTGGCCCCGGGACTCGGTTAGTAGTTAACCGCTTTTCTACACTCCTGTTAGCTCTCATCACAGTCTGACTTGGCCTGACGCACCCAGATGGAGTGGTGAGTGCAGACAGTATTGGGGACAGCTTACTGGAAGGGACTTTCTCTTTAAGCTGATAATCAGACCACTTGGGCTTCACTTCAAACCTGAATTAACTCCACGGGGGAAGCCAGTCAGGGAGTCAGGGCAGCCTGGGAAGACCTAGCAAACTTTGTCTTCATTCAGCGGCTTCATTAACAAACGCGCTTGTGCGTTTTGCCTGCAGTCATTAGCTATATACCTTGCGAGGTTTATAGCTTCGATTTTGGCAGTTATTCCCTAAAATATCAAACTTGAGCTTCCAAAGGGGAGACCATTATTTTTGTAGTGAAATATTTGTAAAAACTATTTTCACGTCTGTGATTGAAGATAATTAATCTAAGGGCACCTAATGCCGTTACCTTATCGCAGGCATTTGGCCAGAGATTACAGGCACGCCTACAGCATTAGCCAGATCTCATCAAGCTTTAAGACGAATTGCGAAATAGCAATTAGTGCTTACGCAAGTTTATCTAGGCCCTTAAATCGCAAGCGAGCACGTGGCTGTTTGTTATGGTATCGATCACCTCTCTTGCCCTCGAAAATACAAATTTCAGAATGACATCATGCCCAGTAGGAGTAATTAAAGCAATCTGATGAGGGCATTTAGAAGTTGAAAGGGATGATTGTAATTGATCCCAATTCAATCCTATTACAGCTTTTTACGGTTTAAGCTCTAGAGAAAGCGCGTTCCTGGTCAAGACTTTAGTTTGCTGATTCCTTTGTGTGTGCTGTGTTTTCTAGCATCTATTTTTTCCTTTTAATTTTTTTTCTTCCTGTAGTCAATAATGAGCTGCCGCCTGAAATCCGGCTTGCCAGTGGTCAGCTAATGGGTGATGACCTGTCCCTCCTTACTGCAGGAGAGCTGTCACCTTATATCAGTGACCCAGCACTGAAGCTATTCCAGTGTGCTGTGTGCAACAAATTCACCTCTGACAGCCTGGAGGCCCTGAGCGTGCACGTGAGCAGCGAGCGCTCGCTCCCTGAAGAGGAGTGGAGGGCTGTAATTGGAGATATCTACCAGTGCAAGCTCTGTAACTACAACACTCAGCTCAAAGCCAACTTCCAGCTCCACTGCAAGACTGACAAGCACATGCAGAAGTACCAGCTGGTGGCCCACATTAAAGAAGGGGGCAAAAGCAACGAGTGGAGGCTCAAGTGCATCGCCATCGGCAACCCCGTCCACCTGAAGTGTAACGCCTGTGACTACTACACCAACAGCGTGGATAAGTTACGCTTGCACACGACCAACCACAGGCACGAGGCGGCCCTGAAGCTCTACAAGGTAAGAGTGCCATCCCCGCTCCCTTGGCACAGATGCGGGAAGGGAATGTACTGTTTCAGAGCTTGGAGCACAAATCTGCAAGTTCTGAAAGAAAACATAGAAGGGTCAGGTGCACAGTGTCTGCTGAACGTCACTACGTGTTACGTTGAAATCCAGGGAACTGGAGAATTTATCTGAAAGACTGGCCCTATGTCCCTTTTACATCTATCTCAGTGGCATTGATTGCTTCTGGTTTCCCCCAAATAAAATAACTTTTCTGAGTATTTTCATGTATAAAACAATACTTTTAGACCTCTTTTTATTGATTGATTTGGGAAAAAAAAGCATAGTATACCACTCATGGCTAAGGGTGAGTGTTCACAGGGAGCAGAGGGCAAAAGTTGTGCTACCTCCTAATATATCATCTTTTGTTTGGTGACACACCCGGTAACTCAATGTGTGCGTTTTTGCTTTTTTTTTAAGTTCCTAGTAGTATCGAGTGAACATACTATCTCTCCCTTAGCATCAGTTGAAAGTCTTAGCTCTGTTATTATTTTGCATGACTTTTCCCAGCTAGTAATGTTTTTATACCCCCAATGGGTGTGGCGGGAGTAAAAATGTTCGTTCAATGGCAGATGTACTTTTATCTTCACTGGGAGGAAAGGATGCCCATGGAACGGATATGTGTACGTGATGAACACCGTCCCTTGCACAACTTGTCTTGACTTTTTCTAAACCCTGATGACTGGTTAATTTATTTTTGGCAGTTGGTTGACTGGTTTGGCTTGATTGTCTTGGTTCATGTTCACATAGAACAGATTCATTTCTTTGATGAATAACTTGGTAACTTACTGAGAACTTCTTTTGTCTAGAGGACATTAAAATTCAGAAAATATTGCAAACCATTCGTCATTGTAACAAGCTCTAAATATGATTATAAAATCCATTTTGCAAGTGTTATCTATTGATTTATACTAGAAATCAGTGATAACTATACTATGAGGAGCCGACCAGAGATTGTAACACCTATGGCTTTTCTAATACTGCTTCACACTATAAACACAGGACAGGAAGAGCAGATTGTGGTTGTCTGGAGCACGTGCAGGAATTATTTATTTGGGTTGGCCACGCACTGTTTGTTGAGGTTATTTCTGGAAGTTCAAATTCTAGATTGATGTACAGAGTGTAAAATTCTAAAGACGTGGCGGGAGAATTTGTAATGTTGTTCCTGTGATTTCTGCGCGCCGAGGATCAATAATGAAAACATTAGATTTGGGTTACACAGTTTGAGGGGAGTTCAGGCTTTGGTGTAAGATGGAAAGCTTCTAAGTTGATGGTATTGAAAATATAATCTAACGAATTAATTGTATTATAATTCATAGGTTTTACAGCAACAGTTGACAACCGTTCAATTGTCAACTTTTTTTTTTCTGTTGGTACCTGACCTATGAAAACTTTTAGAACACCTAGGAGAAAAACAAACAAACATTAAGTTTGTATAAATAATAGATCTCAACCCTGAGAGCTGGATAGAATATTCATGAACTAGGTTTTATTCACACAGCTCCTCTGACACTTTATATTAACATGTTGTGAAAAGAAGATATAAATGTACAGATTTTTCTGTTTTACTGATCTCATGTGGGAAGCTTCAGAAAGGTAGAGTGTTACTGTTTATTTTCTCAGGAAAGGTTATTTAATCTAATTGTTTGGTGATTATTTAGACGTGTGTCTGTGTGTGTATTAAGTTTATCCATTCATTCCATGAGTGTGGATTGACGGCCCTCACTGTCTGCAGAGCAATTTGCTGGGTGCCAGAGTTAGTCTGGAAGTTCCTTTGAAGGGAGAGTTGGATATCGTCTGTGAGTGGATAACAACCCAATGAGATAAAGCCTTGTTTATAAAGAGGGTTTAAAGCAGAGAGAACCTTAGATCCCAGAACCAAAGGGTACATATGTCCTCTTACTTTAAAAATGTTATGTCATATAAAAATTTTCCCACCAATTCTTCTTTATTTGCTTATCTCTTAAATACCCCAGATTCCCTAGTAGTGTAATGTCTAAAAATGGTCAGCAAACACACTTTGAACAAACTTATCTTTAGTTAAAAGAAGATTGAATAGAGAAATATTTGAGCTATTGCAACTGGGTATCTTTAGTTAAAAGAAGATTGAATAGAGAAATATTTGAGCTATTGCAACTGGCCATTGAATTATAGTATTTTGCATTACCCCTCAAGGAGCTTTCTTTATTTCTAGTAGTAACTGTAAAAGTCCTCCAGAGTAGCAATGTGTTGAGGATGCCATTTCTAAACTGAGTTACAAAGACAGTGTGAGTCATATATAGAGAGAGGATTTTCAAGTGCGGTAATGAGGATTTTAGCAAGCTTGGTTGGCTTGTGTGAGCAAAATAAAATTGCTTCATAAGTAACATTAATTGCTTTTAAATGAGAAGCTAACAAATTGGCCGGGGCCTGGAAAAAATGATGGTTTGTAATTGGCTAAAGTATTAAAATTAGACTTAAAATAGTTTCTGAGTTAATGACTAGACAATAATCTCCTATATAAAATTTATTTTCATTAAGAGCTTAATTTACATCATTTTGCATCGGGAATTATTCAGACTTTACAGGAAAGTGACAAGTAGCAGCTATAAGACAAATGCAGAGCTGTGAGAATCCAGCTTTTCTTGTTATTGACAATGTATTGATTCACAACACTTTAAACGTGGTCATATGTCAGCTCAGTTTGAATAGACTACCTCTTGCTGCATTACCTAAAAGAAGCCTGGGTCCTCATTCCAATTCTAGGGGGTTAAAGGTTAAAGGTTAAGGGTGAGCTTAAAAGCATCATCTGCCTAGCTGCTTAACTTTAAACTGATCAATTTAATGAAAATCTGTTTTACAGATGTTGTGTTAATGTATTTGGCAGGATTTAGGCAGCTTTAACATTAGACGTATGCTAGTAAAAATTATTTCTTTATTTGACCAGAACAACACCTTTCCTTTTATGTTTAAGGTAGAAAGCTTGTGGGTTATGGTATTTTGGCAAAGAACTCGGAGGCAGAATGTGTTGATGATCTTTCCATATGGACTCAAAAAAAAAAAAAAAGAATACCTTTATGTCTATTGCTAAGGATGGCTGCAGAAACAAGCAACACCGTATTCATTTTTTGGGCAACATTATTTTCCTGAGAATTTTTTTCAAAAGAAGTTTTCTTAAGAAAATCTTACTTATTTCTTTAAGCAAAATTCTCTGAAGTGCTATTTTGATTTCCCCCCGGAAATTTTCATGATGAAGCAAAATTGGTCTGGGAAATTAAAACAATAAAATGAAACGGCAGCTTGCCCTTAATCTGCTCTTAGTGTGTGAAAGTGTATTTAAAGTGAGGTTAGCACTAAATGCAGAGAGCTGCAATCAGTGTTGCAAGGTAAAATGGGCTGCTGTATAGCCATGTCCATCTAATGCAAAAACAGTGTTTCTCAGCTAACCACATTATTAGATTTTATTATATTCGTCTAATTCCATGCCTTTGCATCCTCTACAAATTCTGTCAGTTGATCCATAACGAGTCTTCAATACACATTTGTAGGATTAATAATGAACTAATGGATAAACTGGAAAATGTTTTCAGGAAGCCCCTTTAAAATGCCTTGCAATTTGGCCTGCTCCTTATATGATCCCAAACTTTTTTGAAAGAGTCTAGGAAAAAATATATAATGAAAAACCACTTAGCAATACACATTCAAGGTGAGAAGGAACAAATAAGACTTGGGCGATATTTCCAATTTACAGTTCCGCTGATTCTTGGCCCAGAATGGCCCAGACAGCCCCGGCCAGCTGATCGGGCCCCCCCCCATCCTCTGTGGGACTCCCCACACCTGCACTGCCCCTGCTCTTGGGATAGGATGTGTCTTTCTAAGCAGGGTGCTCACAGCCTTGCTGGTTCAAAGTCAAAAGCTGAATTGGCCTCGCTTCTTTCCTTCTTGCATCTGGGAGAAGTGGAGCAGGGTAGTCTCTCTGAATTCCATGATGCTGTTTGCATATTTGGGTTTCACACTGGCTGAGAGCAGTCGATGAATCCCTTGTCTCCATGGTGAGCAGAGACACACACGTGGGCCTGGGTCCTAGGTAACTTTCACTGTAACATTCCCCCAAGGAACATTTTTGGAGTTTTCTCATTACCCACGTTACGGATGAAAGAATCCGGGTTAAGAACTAAAATCCAGGTGTGGGGGAGGGTCACAGAAGAGACTGCAAGGAACCACGTCGGCAAAAGTATGTGGCAAGGAAATAAAAAATGGAATAATTAGCCTCCCTTACGTTTGTTTTGTGGTTTTTGCTTTTTTTTTACTAGTAGGATCGGTTTGGAATTAACAAAGAATCACAAGGACTTTCGTCTCAATAGGCCTGAGTCCAACTTTGCAATTTAAAATCAAATACACCAGATATGTACCACTGCAATTATGGAACTGTCATTGTCCCAGTGTGATGGTGAAAGGTCAGGAGATTGTGTGGGACACATTTGCATAAAAGTCATTGTGCTGGAGGAAATTGGAATATGTGTGTGTATCTAAGAAACCAAAACAGGTTTTTCTCAATCTTACTCCAGTCATTTGTTTAGATGAAGAAAGCTGTTTTCAGAGATAAACAAAAGTTATTCTTTTCTGTTGCTAAACGTTAACCTGAATATGGAAAATTGTGCACTTTTTGTATTAGTTTCAGATTCATGTTCCTTTCAAGGTTGAAATGCAGTGTGAAATTCAATTCCAGTTGCAAGATTTATTTTAAAAAGTAATCACAATCTGAGTTATTTTATTGCACCCTCCTGTAGAAAGCCAAGGCAGAGGTTGAGGAAACGGTTTCCGCTGCCGAACAATACGTGCTTACATAATACTCAGGACAAATGAGTACACAGATCGAATACAGAGGAGCTGGTTAGCTAATAGCAACTAATAAATCACCCGTGTTCTCAGGTCGCAGTGTCATTGGCCAGCCCGATCTACTACGTCTCCTTCTGTTTTTAAGCCTGACATTTGCTGAGGCAAGGCCACGTGTTCGGACACGGTGACTCCGGTACAAACAGGGACTTCTCACTGCGTTCTCAGGGCGAGGGAAGTACTGCAGGGTGAGCCCAATCCCTCTCTGTATTTCACTAGGAAAAAAAGTCACCCCAAATCTGTGTATCCAAATATATGATAGAGAGATAGAGAAATAGATCGATCGATAGATAGAAAGAAGGATGCATAGATAGATGATACAGAGAGATAGAAAGGATGGATGGATAGAGAGATGATAGATAGCAATTCCTAGAAGGATTACTTTAGACCAGGCGTTAGCAACTCTTTACATCTATGTTAGGATAGAGAAAATGATATTCAGTGTGTGAAATGGTTAACAAAGACAGACAAAAATCTAAAGAGGGAGAAGTGCGTCACTGGAAGCCCCCTCTTTTATTTTCCACGTGTCTTTCCTTACCCAGAGCGCTCCTGTCTCCCTGCGTGTCAGGCTCACATGCTCTGCTCTGCTTTTCTGATATTCTTACCACTTTATCCCACCTAGACCTTCTCTCCCTGGAAGTACTCCCTGTGGCAAGATTATACATCTAATTCCCCCAAGAAAATGGGCATTTCTTTAATTAAGAGAAAAGAAGCCTTTTGATAAAAGCCAAGTAGTGCATCCAAAGGTGTAAATGACGTTCAGGCCGTGCCCAGGATGCACGTTGTTTAAAGGAGCCTCTTCCTCTGAGGAGTCAGCAGGGGTGCGGGGTTCAGTGATTATATCGGGGGCAGTGATTGTCAGGATGGGGACCGGGGAGGACCGTGCTCCACCTTAAGAGCTTCCTGCATTTCTCTTCTTCCGAACACACGCAGGCAGACAGAAACACACGCATGCTCACACTCACACTTCCCCCCACCTTGTCCCGCCCCCACCCCAGACACACAGTCAAAATTGGCACCGCCAGTCCCTCCCCTCGAAGACCACACCACCTGGGACTTCACGATTTATCTCACGGACTCTAACTGGTGCTTGTTCGATGGCCTGTGAGGCGCAGGTCTGGCGTAACCAAAGGCAGCAAATGGCCTGTGGGTCGCCCACCCCGAGGTCCCTTAGGTCATGCAGACCAAGGTGCCCTCTCACACTGCACGTGCCCTCCCCGCGTGCTTCTTCGGCGTCAGTTTCCCCGGCCCCGTCGGTGGAGCTTGTTGAAAGCTGCTGCAGCGCTCGAGCGGGTCGGGGATGCCATGCGGGACGCAGCCAGAGTCATATGTTAGCCAGGCCTCGCGCTGCTGAAAGGGTCTTGGCCTGGGGTGGAGGGAGGAGGAGCTGGCATGTGCATAATGACCGCGTTCTGCTTCCAGAACATCTGGCCTGCCCGCTTCTACTGGAAATGCTTCCCGGGTTCGCTGCGAGTCTGAGCCTGTGCTCGGGCTGAGTTCAATTAGACGTGGAGATTTGTTCATTATTCAGATAATTCAAGCCTTAGACGGCACTTTTCCCCAAATTATCAGTGTATTGCATGAAGGCTTACGATGATATGATTTATTCAAAAGACGAGCACCACCGGAGGCCCAGCCCCCTCTCGCCCCTGAGGAAACGTCCTCAGATTCTGGAGCCTGCTTGGAGTGTGCTGTGGCCCAGAGGCAGGGTTCTGCTTGCAGAGTTCTCGAATGCTCGCCCACGTTTTACTTCTCATAAGTACAGAAACGTTTCCTGAGCACTTACTATGTGCCAGGTTTTAAAATGTCGCCGTGTACGGGGGCTCTGTCCCATTACTTAGGGTAGGAGCTAAGCCATCTCCTCTAAGGCGATGCTTGCTAACTCACTCGGGTCTTCCACTGTGGCAGGGATGTTAATAAAATCAGAGGTTGAATCCACACGCTAGCCATCAAAAGCTTCTAGGCTTTGTCACCAGTGGTTGGTCTGTCACAGGACTGAGTGTGGCCGCTCTCTTGGGTCACCAGTAGATGTAGAGCATGGTCACTTGCGTATCTCAGCTTACGCTTACTGCCCTCTTGCCAGGCAAGACTTTATTGATCAGTGTCAGGCAGGTGGTGTGGTGGGAATGTGAGGCCAGCATAGCACTTTTCTACTAGTTGGAACATGTATGTCGTTTTTCATGCATGAGGATGACTGATGCTACCGATGCACTGCCTAGAAAACAAAGAAGGGAACCACTCAGTCGAGGATGCAAAACATGGCAGATTTTAACTTCAGTCAACCCCCTTGTAGAACTAGGAGGCTCATTTAGTTTGATGCTTGGAGAGTCTTTTGTAAATTAAGTTTACAATACTGTCAGTGAGAGTTCTGCTTTAAAGAACAGTTTTTATAGCAAGCTGTTCTGGTATTATCCCAGATAATAAAAATTGTGTGTGGTGACATTTTATTTTACTTGGTTTTGTAATCTTTTACTAATGTTTTAGTTTTCGTATTTTAAGGAAACCTACTTTTGCAGCCTTGTAGGTAAAATACAAGTTGTGATCATACACTCAATAAATATTGATTCATATTTTCCTAAAACCTTTCTTTTATTAGAAATATTAGCTAACATAGAATATACATTTCTCTCTTTTTGTTGCTTAAGGAATAAATGTTAAGGTTATATTTTTCCATAAAGCAATTTTTAAGGAGTGGTGTAGAGGAAGGTTAGGGTTGAAGAATTCTTTGCGCCTGAATTTCTGCTGATAAAATTAGTGGAATGCAGGGCTGAGGGAAAAAGAAATGAGCTATTGATAGGTTCGACTGTATTGCTTAACACTGGTTTGGGAAGAAAGCTTTTAAAATATTGATTTTTTAAGGCTATGATTATGTGCCCTGTGTAAAGAAGAGCCTCACTGATAGCTAGACTTGGCTATTGACTGTCTATATATGGTTTATGAGATATTGGCAAGAACCTTACCCAAAATATCCCTTCTTCTGATGCCAGACTGTCTGTCAACAGTGATGCCATATTGGTAATGGACTTACCCATTTATCACTTTTCAAAATAGCTTTACTTTTTGAAGAGAGACCCTATAGTGACAGTTGTAATGAGCTAAACTTTCTTTTAAAAATATGTTTTTATTGATTTCAGAGAGATGAAGGGAGAGAGAGAGAAAAACGTCAGTGATGAGAGAAAGGCAGGCTGGGAGGCTCAGTGGCAGACGTTTTGTCTAAGGCTTAATCCTTCTGGAGTCCACTTTTATTCCTTCAAGTTAACAGATTCTCTTAAAGATGCCGCAGATGCCACGTAACCTAAGGGCTGGCCAGACGGGTTTGAGTACATGCCCATCCACTGGAATGATGAACTTAGACTTGTGGGGCCATCTACAAGCTAGGAGGAGAAACTGCTCCTTAAAATCGCCACCTGAATATTTCCTGTCACAACAGAATTCTTTCACTTGAAAGAAATTTCCTTATACTGGCATTTGGGGGTGTTTGGTTTATTAAATTGAAAGGACTAATAAGATATTTATCACTTCTGGTGCCCGAGCCCTTGGTGCTTCCAAGTGAAGCACCTGTGGAAGCTGCATTCATTCATCCAGGCCGCCAGGTGCTTCAGCAACAAGGGACGAACAGCACCCCACCGACCTAAGCTCGGGGATGTGCCTCCCTAAGCATTTAACTTAGCACACGCACAGCCGAAGCTCGGCCTGCTCTCTGCTCAGGATCCCAGTCTCTTGTCCCTTTTCCTGGCATCCTTATAATGACTAGAGGAAGTCCTAGTCACCTGCCACTCACTAGGGAAATTTACAAAGCAATTTTGCTTTGAATTACTATTATTCTGTTTACTTTTATCTTTCACTCCTGCCTTGGGTCCATTTAGGTGCGAGGTTCCAGGAATGTCCCTGCCACCATATCTTTCCAATGCACTGTCTGCCTCTCTCTTCTCCTCGACATCTTGCTTATGTTTCCAGTGGAGGGCCCCAGATCTTGTTAGAACTATTTACAGCCACTTAACTTTGAGATGCTTGGGGAAGTCTTGCCTTCTGGAGCCTGGCTACCCGATCCTGCAAAAAAACTGCCCATCATTGCCATTGCTGCAGTTGGCCGTATTCAAGACTGAAATGTTTTTTGTTTTTTACTAGAAAGTAAGAATGGTCTGACTTTTGAAACAACAGGACTGTTCTCAGTAGAGAAGCTCCCAAGCCATAGCCGGCGTGTGTAAAGCACGCAAGAACATTGTGGTAATTATACTGTGCAGTGTCTTTCAAAGACTTTAAATCTTTCTAACTATTCGTTTGGCAGGCCTGAGAACAAGACAAGCATATGTCCCGAGGGCCTAAAATCATTCATTGTTCAATTGTGGGAAATCAGGTAGCAAGTCTAATTGCCATAACCTCTAAAAGAGAGAGTCGGTTTACAGGGTCTTTTCCTTAAACTCCACATATAGTCAGCACTTAGCACTGAAGGACAGAGTAGGTGACATCGGACCTGACCAGGGAAGGGGAGGCCACAAATGATCCCCAAGTTTTGTACCAAATAGTATCATTCTCTGAAACAGGATTAACATGCCAAAATGGGAATTCTGGGAACACCAGGATGTATTTTCAGAAGTTATTTTATTGGGTAAATTGGTATTGCACAATACTTTGGAAGGAGCAAACTCTCTCTTATTTGCTATTAAAACTCTCACGACTTTTCTACAGAGGCCCCATCCACAGTGTCTTTTGAGAAATAATTTGGCTAAAAGCAAGTTCTGGTTTATTGTGGGTTTGTTTTGTTTTTTGATTATTGTAATTTTTATTAGCAGATTAAGTAATTAAAAAAACACACTTGGATTTTTCCATGATGAGTCTCCCTGAGAAGATACTCCCTAGTCTCATAACCAAATTCTTTAAAAATAAGTCCAAGAGGAATTCATAAATAACTTTTGTTTCCCAGGGAAATATAGTCTTTGGCTGTCTTAATTCTTTAAGAGAATTAAGATAGGCTTTATGAAGAATTATTTAGTTTTTAGATTATTCATAGCAGGGATAGAATTAGAATCTTTAAGTCATAAATGCAAAACTGTCTTTCTAATTGTTTAATTTTTTCAACATTTATTTAGATAGTATAATTCAAAAGAAACTCTCAGGTATAACATTTACTCTTAAGTCCCTGTATCATGTACTAGGTCTTTTTATTCCTTCTTGTAAAACTTGCTAACTCATTGGAAAACCATTGATACAGAAGTACATTGAAATTGATGTTCTTTTTTTTCTCTTTATGTTTGCTAACACTTTTCCAAAAGGTGAACAATTTAATTCTTTGCCAATGGGTGCAGAAAAATGTAGATCCACTCAGGTCCCATGTGTTAGGCGATTACAAAAGCAAAATGCCAGTATTCCAGTGATGTCTTCGGCCCTCTTCCAGGGAGACCTGCTTATACTTACTTTGCTCAAACCCTGGAGCAAATTGTGTGTGTGTGTGAAACAGAGAGAGAATACAGTATGTAAAGACTTATTTTAAAAAATTGATGAAGATTATGAGTTAATCATTAATGCCACTCATTTTGTTTTAAAGTAGATCACAGAAATCTCTTCCTGTACACTGTAAGTGTTCTCAGTCCCTAGAGATAATAAACCTTTGATGATGTTGTGCAAGACTCGTCAACAAGCACAGGAATCAGTTCTGAATGTACACATGACTAATCAAAGGTTCAGGGAACAGGATATCATTTGGTAAAACTGACAGGTTCTCCAAAAAGCAAATGGCCTCACTAATTGTGGCAGCATGGTAAGCATTTTTACCCCTTACAAAAGGCAGGTCCTGGTCCTACCATTGCAGCAGGTTTTGTTTTTTTGTTTTTTTTTTTTACAAATGCTTGAGTACTAAGTCTTTCTAAAACTATTCTTAATAGCAAAGTTTTCCTCAAATTAATATCTGCCGAATTAGTTACTCTACTAGCTTCCTCTTAAAGTCACAACAGATACCACAAGATGCTTACACTCAGAAGGATCCTTGAAATTCAGGGAATTTAGGTAACCAGAACAAGTTTCTTCAAGTGATCAACTGTCAGATGTCCATGGTGGGAAAATGATGGAGTATGAAACCAATGTCCACAATGAAGCCTGAAATTATATAGAGCAATGGCACTAAATGTTTCAAGAATGCAGCTGGAAATAGGAGAGGACCTAAAGTTATATGCTACTAAGTCTACTATGTGGATAGTGCAATGAATGCTGAGGCCATTGCCTTCTGTCTAGCTGCTGCTGCTTTTTTATTTGCAACAGCCTCATTCAGCTATAATTCATATAGCATGCAGGCCACTCATTTTATTAAGTGTACAATTAAATGTTTTTAAAAAAAAATATTCACAGTATTATGCAACCATCAGCAATCAATTTTAGAACATTTTCAACACTCCAAAAAATCTCCTGTACCATCAAGCCCAACCCCCCACCTTCCTAATCCCAACCCAGGTAACCGTGAACTGTTTCTGCCCCTATAGGTTTGCCTGTTCTGGACACTTCATGTAAATGGAATCATACGTTATGCGGTCGCTGGTGACTGGCTTGTTTCGCTTAGCGTAATGTTTTCAAGATTCACCCATAATTGTCACATGTATCGGTTCTTCATACCTTTTTATTACAGAATTTGCATTGTGTGAATAAACTACATTTTACTTATCCTCATCAGCTGATGGGCATTTGCATTGTTTCCACTTTTTGACTGTTATAAATAATGGAGATGTGAACATTGTGCACAGGGTTTTATGTGGACATATTTTCATTTCTTTTGGGTATGGAATTCCTAGGCGTGGAACTCCTGGACTGGCAATCACTAATATTAACTGGATGCTCATACTGCCGGTCAGTTCTTATTTTCTCCCTGGTCAGTTCCTTCTTCGTTTTCCTTGAAAGAATATTACATATTTTTATCACCTTCTCATTGCTCTTTATCTCCGCTTCACTCTGGCTACAAGTTCAGTGAAAACATTAATAGGACTAACATTTATTGAGCAGTTACCAGATGGCAGATAATCTCCTAAATTCTTTAAATACAGTCAAATTTAATTCTAAGAACAGCCCTATTAGGTAGGTACTATTATCATGCCCATTTTGAAGATGGGGAAACTAAGGCAATGAAAGCTTATTTAATTAATTCATGGTCACAATGCTGGGAACAATGGCAAATGAGTCGGGATTGGAACTCAGATGGACTGGTTCCAGCACCCATGGTCTTAAAAGAGACAGTGTCACTGTGAAGATACTGCTTTGGGAAGGGACACCTGGCAAGGAAGGTCTCGTTTGTGGCAGAAGGGGTGGAAATAAGAGTGTAACTGTCCTAGTTGACCTCTGAGCAACACACATACCCCAGAGAGAGAAGAAGGAAGGGTGATGAGATGGAGTGAGATTTAAGGACTTTGGAAGGGGGAGTGAGGGATAGTAAATTGGAGAAACCACCGATTACCGTGTGTAGGCTTTAGTTTTTTTTTTTAATGTCAGAATGTAAACCATTTATTTGGTTCATGCTGTGTTTTTTGAAGAATAACTATGAACTGAATTCTCTGTATTTGTAGGAATGAAAAATTGGTATATTTTAGACCTTGCATTTATGAAAACAGGTCATGTCCTATTAATACACAAATGCTTATTTGTCTTCCTCGTTGAAAATGCACTGTGCTGGACCCCAGTGGCGGGTAGGGCAGACACAAAGGGGCTATGAGGCAACCGTTCTCAGGAAGCTCACCAGTTTTTAGGAGAAAATATGTAATATATATATTTTTAACATATCTTTATTGATTTCAGAGAGAGGAAGGGAGAGATAGAAACATCAATGATGAGAGTCACTGATCGGCTGCCTCCTGCACACCCCCTGCTGGGGACCGAGCCCGCAACCCAGGCATGTGCCCTGACCGGGAATCGAACCACAATCTCCTGGATCCTAAGTCGATGCTCAACTGCTGAGCCACGCCCTGCCTGGCTGTGATATTTTTAATACGTGCTTTATTTTCTGTTGTGAATTGTTCCTGTTAACAGCTTTTTTGAATTCCAGAAGTTTGCAAAAGGACATTTTTCGTATTTTACATAACATTTTTTAGCAATATTTACTCTTTGGTGACACCTAGAAAGTTAATACTTAGCAATATTTACTCCTTGGTGACGCCTAGAAAGTTAATACTTAGATTTCCTGTGGTATTTGGGGGAAAAATTAGATTCTTTCCTCGAAAAACTCTGATAAAGAGTGCGGTTACCGTTTTTGCACCTATGAAGGTGTTGCACGGCGTAATCTGAGTCTTCGCTATCTTTTGCCCCCCCCCCCCCCGCCTGTCCCCACCTGAGTGATGTTTGCAAACATGATTTTCACATTTTCATAATGGTAATGGTATGAATAAACTGAAATATTACTTGGTGCTTTTTTGGCTAACCAGAAGAATTTTTTTTTTTCTTTTTGTAGGTATGAAATGTAAATATGCTTATTTCTACTTTCTGATCACATTAATCACTGGTAAAACAGTCTTACTGTGTTACACACAGCTATTTCAGGCATCGTCCTTCTTAATTCAGACAATTAGAACTGTTCCTTGGAGTTTTTCATTTCTAGAGACTTACCCATCTTCACAAAGCCTGTGGACATGGGTAGGGTGAGGTCAAGGGTTGGGCTTCCAGCGTTCCTACTGTTAGAACATAACATTGCATAATTTCTTCTTTCTGTTTTGCTATGAAAATATTTCAAGGGGAAATTATGCAAGAAAACATGGTAAGCTCCCCTATTATCTCATGCTGAAAAAGCCTCTGGAGCTGCTTGAGTCTGAGACACAGTGAAACTCAAAGACTGACCGCCTAATTCAGCACTTAAGTCTTTGAACACTGAAGAGCCTAACAGGCATTGACAAGGTGGGTTTCACATTTGATACCCCCCATTATTAATATGTTGGGAGCGCAGTGTTGGGGGAAAGTTGTGGGGTGATGTCTCAGAGAAAGGCAGAGAAAGCTATGCCTGCCTATCTCCCTCTATCTGTCTAACTCAAGAAAAGTTTAAAAGAAGGGTTCGGCACTTTCTGTCTTAAAGTGTCCAATGGACTTTGTGACTCCTAATGTGGTTTTTGGCAAACATTTCTATCCTCACTTAATCTATTAATAAATGGGGAAAAAGAAAACGCTCCACTGAGTTGAGTAGATCTTAATTAAGGTACAAAAATAACTTTGAAAAAAGTATTCCGAAGCTTTTCTTATAGTGTTTGGAAAATATTACTGGAGCCTTAGCACATCTGCTTGGTGGGCATTGCTTTTCGTACATGGAGATAACTTCTGCTTTTCTTGTTATTGGAAAGACACTCTCCTTTTAATTTCTGTAAGTGCACTTGGTTACACTATTATATCTAGGACTTGTCGTGGCTGAAAAGCCCTTCTTAAGTTTATCTCCCCAATTGAAATTTGCTTTGAAGAGCAACGTAGCTGTACTCATCAAGTTGAAAAGAGATAAAGGCCGCTCCTAGAAAATACCTATTTGTGTATCCTTTTATGTGCTTTAACTTCGATACCCGTTCTTTCTCAGAAGTTTGCCCGCAGAAAAGGGACTGTGTATTACACGTTTAAATTCCAGTTCTCAAGTCTGCCAAGTGTGACTGTGCAAATGAGTAGTAGTAGGTGGCGCTCCCAGCTGGAAGGGGAACGTTTAAAGCTTCTGTGCCTGGCATTCATTTGATTTTTGCCTTTAGGCTGATACCACAATTTTTTCATCTATGAAATGGGTTCTGAGTTACGTTATGATTAGAAAATGAGCATTAATTTAACCAACTTTGAGATGTGGTCTAAACGTAATCACTCCCGTGGTTCTCAGGGCTGAATTTATTCTGAGCCTTACCAAGTATCTCCTCTTAAATTGCTGATGTAGCTACACATATATCAGATTGCTGGTTTTCCGTTCATTTTGTTTAATTTTCAAATGTATGTTTATGTTCTTTTCTTGTAAACAGGAAGCAGGGTAATAATCATATAGAGAGAAATAACTGAACTACATCTCTTAATCTCCTGTGCTTTATTTACTTACTGACTAATCAGTTCACTTATTCATTTATTGAGAGCTCACTCTGCCAGACCCTGTGCAGGGGCATAAGGATATGGCAGCAGATAAGTCAGACACTGGCCTTGCCCTGGCGGAGCCTATAGTTTTAGTGGAAGAGACAAGCATTAAACACATAATCACATATTAGGCAAGCAACTAGTTATTTGCTATTGTAGAAAATAATGTAAGCAGTTTAAAAAAAATCTGGAGCATGTAGTGTGTCTTTAGTACAGAGGTATTTGTATAAATCAGAGTCTTCCTCTCATCTGGGAAAAAAGTGAAGAATTTGAATGAAAACCTATGTGGAGGTATTGAGAAAAGTTGCAGGGGGCTGGGCTGCAATGGCTTCTCTAGATAGTGGCTGTCAAGGAGAAAGGCGTTTGCTACTGAGATTTTATCGGAATGCAAGCACTTTCAAACTTTTTGGAGTCATGAAGTGGTTATGGAAAAAGACATTCTAGAAATGGCTGCATGTCCAGTCCAGTTCAGAGATTTATGCAGAAGATAGTGTGGAAGGCTAGAGGAGAGAAGCTGACCACTAGGCTCCGTGCTGGAAGTTTTAGAACATACTGATTCCAAGGGTACAGTCTCTTGGGGGGGTGCATTCGGGAATCTTTACATGTAAAGAGAACCATCCTGACAATCAGCCAGGTTGATGATGACTGGACTAGAAGATTTTGAAGGTCTCTGTAGATCTAAAGACTCCATGAGAAGACAGTGAGTGTGGGGGTTTTACTAAGCTTGGCTCCATTAGGTCTGCTCCTCCTCCCATGTCCAGGGAGAGAAACTGTCTTCTGTCATCGTCTGTGAGTCCCTTTCTTTCACACACTGAGATTTTGCTTGGGTCAGCCGATGTTGCACACCTTGTCCATGGAGGTCACAGAAGGCGTAGTCCGCTGTCTTACTCATAGTTTTGCCTCCAAGGACGAGAGTCTGACGTGTTTTGATATACAAAAAAAAAATCTCATTTTAGTAGGAAAAATGTAAAACCTTTATAAAAAACACCTTATGTACAAAACAGCTGTTCTTCTATTGAAGGGCCTGCCCTTCAGTGACCTGTCAGACCAAGAACCCACTTTTTGATTCCAGAAGTTGGTTAAAAAATAAATCTAAGGCCCCTGGATTGAATTTTTTAGGGATATCTTTTTTGGTCAGTTTTTGGAAGCATGCTTTGCCTCATCCTAGTTGCAGAAATCTACTATCCTAGTACACAGATGTCCCCAGGCAGCAGACACATAGTCTATTTTCCGAACAGGAATCTTATAGGTCTCTGGAGAACTCCTTCCACATGCCCGATGGGTTGTATGCTCATTTGTAGCTCACTGTAATGATTCTGCAATTTTTCATTTTCTTGCTATTCTAGGACAGCAGAGTCTGAGGTTTGTTTTTGGAATTTTACTTCATAATAGCATATTTTCTCTCTCTCTCCACCTCCATCAATATGGATAAATGCGTGTGTGTGTGTGTGTGTGTGTGTGTGGATATAGACATGTATATCTCTTGATACTATTTATGAAAGAGAACTGTGTATTGTATGGTCTATAATTGGACAATTTTACTTTAATGCTCTCCCGTACTCTTCTCCCAAATTATAACATGCATTACAGATTCATTGGCAGCCACAATGACAACCAAAGCTAAAAAGAGTAAATAAATATGGTGCCCAAATTCATGAGCAACAGAATCCACCCTGTCTTAAAACCTTATTCTGGAAAAGTTAATTTTATTTTAACCAGTTGCCAGTGAAAAACTGGATCATTGTCTACTTCATATAGAAGTACCTTTTTTATAGACCAACTTGAAATAATCAATCAATTCTGTACTGACCCCAAGAGTTACATTTTAAAATGTGGATTCACTATAAAATGCCAATACCAGACTGTATGAGTCCCATGGACATTACAACCTGTGTTCAATGAGAGACCCAAACAAAACAATCCCTCTCCCCATAGTCCAAAAGAGTCAGACTAAAAAAATAACTGGGTATTTTGGTTTAAAAAATCAAGCCAGTTATTTCAAGGGTTTGCTGATAATTTGATTGGCTTGATGAGATGCTGAGTACAGCTGACACACATAGCTGCGTGCAGGACAGAAGTTTCCTGACCTCCTGGGGTGGGCCCTGGGCCTCTGGGACAGGGATAGGCTTAGTGAGCACACACAGGTGTTCTATAAACCTTTTGGGGTTTGTGCTTAAGCAAAAGAGACCGTACAGTATTGTATGTTGGTGTGACCTAAAGCATTTTGCTCTGCTGTGACCGACAGGTCATCCTCCTGTATGAGCGCAAGGATATTTCATAGTCATAATCTGTTAGTACCAGTGAGCAGTGCCACAAATTAAAGCATTAACAGGTTTGCGTTGCTTGAGGAAGCCCCTGATATAAAACACCACGAGGGGAAGGATAGGGACCGTTTATGGTGACACGATTCTACTGTCAGTGGCTGGAAACCTTAGAATGGCCTTTCACCGAGAGCTTGAATGACTAGTTCATGATGCAAAACGTATATCCTTACGATACAGAAAGCCAGATACACTCACTCTCGAAGGGAAATGGTTTGGTGACTGGCAGGCGACAAAAATCAAAAGAGGCTACCCTTGTTTTCAAAGAAAATGCAAGATTTTGCTGCTTTTCTGCAACGTACATTTGTGGCTGAGATTTTGGCCAAATCGTTAAAGTCGATACACAACTACAACCGGAAGATATGGAAATAGTTGTGTAAGTTATGGAAGGGATATCAGAGCACATGCCCCCTTTAATTTTAGCAGTGGCCTGAGAGAGGAATGCATTTATTACTGTAGCGCATTTTGTATCCACGTAGGCATTTAAATGATTTTTCTTACTTCCCTCTTTTAGCCTAGATTATGGATATATTCTGAGAGAAAGTTATGGGAAATAACAATTATAGAGGATGAGAACCCAGGCTTAAAATTATATGCACATTGAACTACAATATTTCTTCCCATTTGTAAGTATCTTCCATGACTATGAAAGGGCAATATTTTTCCAATTATATCTGGTTTAGCCCACAAATGGATTACCTTATAAGAACTCATATAAAGCAAAGAGTCCCAAAATAATTGGAAGTGTAAGGACAGATAAACTGGGCATATAAATGCCCTGAGCAAATTTCTCTCAATAGCATTCACAGAGCAGAAAAAGAACTGTCTTAACTCCTGCTCAGGACCAGACAAACATTTTAACCCTCGGCGTCATGAGGCTGCTTATCGACAGGGAGTGCCTTCTGCATAATTTCTAGCTCAGCCCTCCAGTGTCTGCAAAATGACATTTTGACTCTCCCCGATATTAATAACCAGATTTGATCTCAGGCCTGTCCAAGGTCAGGTGGACTCGCCAGGTCAGCCTGTTTGTCTGTGTGCACGAACTGTGACATCTACTCAGAGTGACAGGTAGAGGATGGGGGTGGTGAGACAGGGTGTTAACCTTCACAACACCCAAAGGAGCCTCTTCCTGCTGGGAACAAAGCGGCCCAGGGGCTGTGGCTGCCTCCCCCCCATGCTCATATTTCACAATGCTGCACTGTTGAAAGAATGCATTTCGGAAGAGGTAAATGATTTAATTCATCTCAATCAACACAACAATCCGTACAGGGTGGGGAAAAAGTAGGTCTACAGTTGTGAGTATGGGAATACAGTTTATTCTTGTTATGTATTGTTTTATTTTCCATATGAACAACTGTAAACCTACTTTTGCTCCACCCTGTATTTGCACTATTATTTCCAACTTTTACTCAGATTTAACAGTGTTTTGTGTGGGTTGATTTTTAGTGACTTTTCCTTTCTTTTGGTAAATGACTCAGCTATGCTGGAGTATGGTATCATCATTCCTGAAATGCCCCTGGATTCGCAAGTAAATGGTACAGAAGCTCTAGTCTAGGGTATGGGGCGAGACATATTTTAGAAACCAGATAAGCAACTTTGGAAGCTCCAGAATTTGTAGGAGTTTACTATGAAACATATCAAATGAACTCTTAAAAAAAAATCTTGCCTCTTTTCTGAGTAAAAATTCCTAAGAATCTCTTTGGTTCCTAATTGATTTTCTAAGTCAGTTGTTCATTGAATAGATAAGTAGTGCCTGTGATATTTGATTACAGAGCAAGGCACCCATTTAACCTTCTGTTCTCTCCTGGCCAGGATTTCAAATACAATAGAATGTTCCTCCCCGAGGCTCAGCAGGATTAGACAGCAGCAGTAATCCCTGATATGCTGAAATAGACCTGATAGAACTTCACCTCACTTGTTTAGGATTATGCTCATGAATTCAGCTCACCCACAAGCATTAACCCTTTAGGGAGTTGGGCTGGGGTCCTTTTATCAGTAAAAGCTGTCAATGAGCAGAAACCTATTAATAAATTCGACGGCATTTTTTCTTGACCACAGTATAAGAACAGTTTGGAAGTGAGAACAGATGTGAGTGCTCTCTCTAAGTGGTTTTTCCTCCCGAAAATTTTGCATTTCAAATATCTGTGTCTCAAAATTTCTATTAATTTATCTTCTTGAATATAATTTGTGTAAGAAACTTTATGGAAAGTCCTGGTTTGTGTAATAGCTTTCCCACCACGGTCATGGTTAAATCGTCTTGTGGGGGTGAAGGATGAGTGACTTCATATAAAGTAGGACCTTGATAGTCTAGGCTAACTGGAACCCGGGCAAATATGAAAATCCCCAAACCTCATTTTAGCTAGTGGTTTCCAATCTCTCCTTTTTCCTTTCATTAGAGCAAATTCCAGAGATTTGAGTTTAATTTTCTCTCTTTCCCCTCTGGGGGATATGAAAATGACCAAGAGGCAGGAAATCACTGGTAAAAGGTAGAGTTAATCCAGGAATTGGACAGTCAGACCCATGTTAATCAAGAGATGAAAGGAAGAGCACTCTTTCAAGGCAAGTGGTGGCAGTATCTGCCTTTATCATGGTTTAAAAAAAATAATTTGCATTGAATTTTGCTCCTGACCTATTAGGCCATCAAAATGAGTTCCTCTCAAAGTCACAGGTTTGAAACCGGTGATAGGTGACAATGAACACAGTCTGAGAGAGGCCCCCCGTCGCTGTGGAAGTGATTACCCTGACTCACCCAAGTCTTCTTGTGTTGACTCTTTAAATAGTCATATTCACAGCTAGTTCTATTAATTATTTGAAATAAGTGGTTCTGGTTTTGATGATTAGATGATTTCCCACCATGTTCGTAGGTTTTAGAAAAATGTAAGTTTTATTTGAGAGATCTAGCCTCCAAATAATGCCGCGACGGTGAGCATGACCTCGTGGCCCAAGGTAGTATTTCAAGGTCAGAGAGAGTTTAATGCTAAACCATTGGGTCACCTACCTCCTTTCCTGAAATTGCTTTTGCGAGTGGTTCTTGGAGGGTTTGATTAGAGAAACCATTTGTTTTTACTTGAAAAGTTTCATACAACAAATACAAGCACAATAAAAAGATAACTGCAAAGAAGTTTTGGAAGTGTTTGCTGCCCTTTATCACATCCCCCATCCTCTAGATTTGATGATAGCAAAGTCAAGGTGGTAAGAGGAGAAATACGATGTGTACCTTGGGCTTTGAAGCTTAGTTCTTTGTAAGAACTTAAGTAGATCCAGTGAGTAAATGGATGGAATTAAGGCTTAAACAATGGTCCTGCTCTCATAATATTTTGGTTTTGTTTGGTAGCGAGTGAGGAGATTCTAGGAAGTGGGGAGTTGTGACTTGAGATGATTCTGGCCAACCTTTAATTAATAATACTTCCTTTTACTTACTCTTTGTACGAAATATCTAATTTTCACGGCTTTAGAGAGCAAAGATGATTTCTGTTGTTCAATGTAGGTGACATATTATTCCAATTAATTGGAAAAGTGCTCCCATGGGGTAGATGACTTGAGGACGGGGCCCCTTGACTCTGTCTGACAGTGGGCCTCGAATTGCCCTTTTCTCCCGACGTGCTTTTACATATGCTGTTGCTAAGATTCCAGTTCTTTGTTGTATGTTATAAAATTCTATTGCATCAGCATGAACAAAACAGAAATATTATAGACGTGAACCTTTCACCCCAAAAGACATATAACAGATTGAAAAGCTCCAGACCAGGGTAACAAGAATGCTTGCAGCCAGCATGGATGGCTCTGCAGATGACTAAAAGCTGGTATTAATAAATCTCGAAGGAAGGATAGGGGCAGAATTTACTGAAGTCCATGAAATAATAAAGGGACGTGAAGCATGTGCCTTTTGTATTGCATGTCAGAAAGAACTAGAAATCCTTCCATGTAACTGAGAAACAAATTTCAAAGTGACAGAGGAGGACTTGGTGTGTGTTTGTTTTTCTATTTGCTAATAAAAAGTAATTTACCTCAGGAATAATTGAGTTAGAAGATTCTGGAAAAACTAATTCATCTTAGAATTGTGAGGACAAAGGAGACCTTGAGGACTCTCCTCCTTGGCAGACAGGCAGTATGAAAACCATCCCCCAAATAAGTCCATCTGTATTATTTTTAAAGAGAGAGAACTCGTCTAGCGGTGGCCAGTGGAATGCTTTGTGACCACAGGAACAAAGAGATGATGACTGCAGAGTTTTCAGCTCTGAAGCAAACTCTTTGATTCTGCAGTCTTGGTATATATAATGTGCTGTGGCAAAAATTCTTAAATTTTTTTATTGATTTTAGAGAGAGAAGAAGAAGGGAGAGAGAAAGAGAGTGAGAGAGAGAGAAACATCTATTTGTTGTTCCACTTATTTATGCCGTTGTTGGTTGGTTCTTATCTGGGCCCTGACTGGGAATCGAACCCACAACCTTGACGTATTGGGAAGATGCTCTAACCAAGTGAAATACCCGGCCAAAGTCTTAAGTTTTTAAAAGAGCTTTGCCTCAGTAGTATACTTTAAGGCCACTTTTTCAGATACCCGGGGATGTGCAAACTGAATTAACACATGGTCCTTGAGTAGGAATGATGAGAGATAGACAGGAGCAACTAGTATGCCATATAAAAAGCTCTTGCATTTTGAATCACTACGTAATAACTATTCAGTGTCTACTGTATTGTTCAGTCCTCATGACAGCCCAGTGAAGTACCTGCAGTTATCATGGCAATTGTACAGATTAGGAAATGGGCCATAGTGAAGTCAGGTTTCTCACCCAGGGTCCTGCAGATAGTTGAGGGGCTGGGATGCGAACCCAGACCTTTCTGCCTAGAGGCTGGGCTCTCAATCATTGTTCTTTACTTCTAACTTCTTCAAAGGCTGACATTATCAATCTGTGGTCCGTGGACACCTAGGGCATCCCCAGGTGAGCTTTAGGAAGGTGTGGAGGGTGAATCTCCCGAGTGTACAAAGAAGTGTGCATTTCCCATCTGAGGAGTGTCCACACCTCTTATAAGAATCTCAGACCCTGTAAGTTTAAGAACAAGCATCCTGGAGAATAGACATGCAGAGCTACAATGTAGTAAGACCTTTGGCAAGTGGAAGAGAGTTGGTTAACTGGACGGAACAGGAAGAAGACAGTGATCGGATGGAGCCTTACAGTATTTGGGCAGGTGGATGTCGAGTTTGGAGGTGGGGAGAGGGGAGGTGGGGAGAGGGGAGATGGCTGAGTCAGGAAAGGGTTGTTTGTTTCCTTCCCAAGATACAACTAGGCTGGTGCAGTTGCAAACATTTGCCTTTTAAGCAATGGGAGACTGACCCACACATCAGTAAAAGTAGTACATGGCCGGCAAGTCCGTGGGTCCGAATGAACATGGGAGCTGCCCTAACTTCAGCCCCACCCCATCCCTGATCTGTAGATGTCAGCAAACATTTCATTTCAAATGTGATTGAAAGAATCCCAAGTTTCAAAAGTAAATAAGTGTATTGCTTCACATTTTCAGTATCAGTAAAATAGAACAATGCTCTCCCAATACATAACAAAATTAGTATTGATATATATTTCTGAATCAAGGGAATGAATGCTGACCACACCAGAATTACTAATTTTAGCTAGTATCCTTCAAACGGAACATGAGAACTAAGTTTTACTCAATTTGATAGTTGTAGGTACCACGCCTATGATTATTTTTTTTTGTAAAGGGTAAAATATATAGTCATAGCTCCTAATAAAGTCTCTGATACTGTTTTTTTAAAAAATAAAGGAATATTTTATGAGTTGAATTCCTTCATCAAAGTATTATTATGTATGTCATCAGTACGAATGAGTTAAAACAGGCATATTCAGGTGAAGTAACTTTTTTCAGAACTGTTTGACTTTTCAGAAGAGTAATCTGTTTTATGAGACATTTAAGCATATGTGTATTACAGGAGTGTTAGTTGTTGAATTACTAATATTCATATTCCTTTATAAATTCAAAATGTAGTTTAAAAATAATGAAACAGCTACGTCATCAGTGTCCTGTATATTTTGAGTGAAAACCATTTTTCCCTAAAATTATAAACATTCCCTTGGAATCCTTACAAAGCCAAGGCTACAACTGGCCTCCAAACTGGCCATCACTGCAGAGAAATGAAACACAATGGTAATGCCTGCGTCTATTCCGATTGATCAGAATGCAAAAATGAAACCAAGGTGAACGTTGGAAACAATATTTTTAAAGCCTGGCTTCCTATCATGAAATGCAATTTCAAAACTGTGGTTGTGCCTGCGCAGCGTATACCTTCGGAGAATTCCTCATTAGTCTGTCCCTGAGGCCGCACTCCTAGTAATGGAGCTGCCCTTTTCTTCATTCTTGCCTTTCAGAGCAGGGGTCGGGGGAGATTAAAATAATCTTCAAAGCAGACAGCACCGCGCTGAGTGGACCCTGGCATGCAAGCTGCGTTGGGAGAAGCAGCCCATTTCAGCTCCCCCTGCAGATGAGACTTAAGTACCCACTCCGAGCAGAGTATTTAGGCAGAGATTCATCCAGCCTGCGGAGAGGCCTGGAATCATGTATCTTTCTCTGTGTTTAGCTCACAGAATTATCTAATACAATCATCTTTTGTTTTTTTAATTGTGGAAGGGATCTGGAATTCCAGTGATTGTCAGGGAACAACATAAAAAATGGCATTGGACGGAGCTTTAAATTAAAATGAAAGTGAAACACTGTTAGGAACAGCAAGAAAAGGTAGAGGGCTAGTTGCTTTTTCTCTTTGAGAATAAACCATCAGAGTTTATTGCCACTAGTAGTTTTTCCTTTGGGGTCGCCTCGGCAGTGAAAGGAAGGACTGAGTACCTGCGAGGGCTGAGCTCCCCCTCGGCTGACCCCGAGCCCGGGCCTGGGCACTGTGGCGGCGGGAAGCCTGCCGGAGCCCAGGCCCCGTCGGTGCTGTGCGTGTGCAGGGGATCAGCGGAGGCCTGGAGCCCGGGCCCGTCAGGATAATACCTTTCATTTAAGGGAGAAAAGAAATTTAATAACGGATGTTAGGGGACTATTTTAAAACGCGTCCTCATTGTAGCTTTGTGTCGGTGCTATTTGCGAGTGTCACAAATAACACTATAAGGAAAAAAATATTCATTCATTTTAGCAACCGTTCCTTTTGCACTGTATTAAGATATGCTCACATGCTGTGCCCTCTTTTTAAGAGTGTGCCAGGATCAGGTTTTCTTTTTAGTATATGGCCCCGGTAAAAGTCAGCCTTCCAAGTGTCATATGTTGCCGTGGACCCCAAACCTCAGCAGAGAAAGCCCAACTAATATGAGACACATGCTAATGAGAGACTGATTTTCCATTTTCAGTGTTTTATGCCCATGCCAGATGATGTATCCAGCTAACCACTTAAACCTCTCAGTAAAGGTTTGATAATAGATGTCATTATTGAATGTCCTCATGCATGCCCCTTGGAAACAAATGATCACCTATTAGAGGGTAGAGACAAAACACATTTACTTGAATGAAATGTTTAATAAAGTACATCAGGACTTGTTTTTATTGGTATTGGTCTATGAATACTTTATGTGCTAATTTAGGGCTTAGGAGTACTTAGTCATCCGGGCTCTCCAGTCTGAAAAAGGCATGCACCTTATTATTATAAACGCCAGCCTTTAATGTTTAGAACATATTTATAAAACATACTTGTCCTCTTCTTAAAATTGAAAACATCTGTTCCAGATTTTCTGTGAAAACGTTGCGGACATGGGAGCCTGGTGAGGAGGCAGCCTGCCATCTTGGATGGGAGTTAAGCTGACAGCGCATTCTGCACCAGCGAGGCTGTGAAAACAAACAAGAACAGGCAGATGGCTCATTTAGTTTAGTAATTGTAATTTGTTGTTCATTAAAAGTAATTCCCACGCAGGCATTCTTTACTCCGATACAGTATATGCAGCATTTTACTCTATAAACCCGGCCTCCTAATTTTTTCTTTAGCATAATGTGCACTGACATTTGATAGGCAGTTGATTAGGGCAGAATGATTTCTTTAGAATGAAAATTAATTATAATTTTTGCAGCTCTCATTAGTCTCTTTTGGTACCTCCCCTGGCCAAACAGCAGGGGTTGGGCCCAGAAATGCTGGCTATCACTGGATCATTCGCTGGGTACTCTCTCTTTTAGGCTGATTGAACCTTCTACATAAAATGAGGATTCTTGGTAGCAAATTTCAGTGCACTTAGAAATACACTTGAATATGTGTTTACAGTGGTATAGTTAGCGTCGTACTAATTTAACATCAGACTGTGTAGTCTTTTAGACATATCCACCAACAGAGACGTATTTTAGTCTTCAGTGTTATATATTTAAAAGCAGGAACGTGATACTCTGTTGACATAGATTTGAGTATGAAACAGATTTATAGGGGAACGAGATCTATTCCCGTGTTATAATCTGATTGATGTATAAAATGTGATTTCAGAAAATATATTCTAAAATAGATGTATATCCCCCAAAAAGCAGATATGACGTAGGAAGAAATTTGATCTTTTATCAGTGTAGACCGTTTCTGCCATGCCATTTTGCTGTTTTTGTTGTATACTCCACATTGATATTACTGTAATTTTCCCAAAGAAAGTAAGAATTTTGAAGGTTTATGGACCACTAGGTGAATTTGTGAGTTGGATTTATTTTGCTTTGAGAATTCATTGCACTGGACTTCAGATTTCAGGAAGTGTTACAAGAATATCCAAGAAATAAATCCTGTCTGTAAAGTATTTTTCAACTGTGGGGGAAAAAAGCCCATCTTTTCTATCTTTATGAAAAAAGCATTAACATTCCATAGGCCTGGCAATATTTTGTTAGATTTTGTAGCATTTTAATGAAATGTTTTTTTGTAGTTATTTTTACATTCATAACTTCTTCTAGCCAGAGTTCTGAATTTTCATAATGAACGATCCAGGAAATGGTTTTAACAACGCAAAGAAAGTCTTCTGTTTTATAACACAATCCCTGTTTCTGTGGAATATGAACAAGACAGTGTTTATTGTAGTCGGAAAAATTGTTGGCATGATTCTGCATACGTGAAGAACCTCTGGATTGTCTCAAAGTGTGAGCGGCCCGTTTGCAGACAAACAAGCTTTTAGTGTGCAATTTAAGTCAATGGATCGAGGAGAGAAGATGTGTTTAGGCGACAGATTTTAAATCACCGTAATATAAATATGCTTCCCTTTTCATCCGGAATTTGCTTTCTTTCAAGGTAATTTAGTGCGGCAGACATGCACTTATGCCTGTCTTTGTAATTTTAGGGATTAGGGTAGTGAGGATTAAATGCTGACCCTTAATCTTCAATATCAACTTTAAGAGCGAAATATAATATGCAAATGGAACACATTCATTTTGTGTTTATATATTTTAATCTCTGTAATTTAGTCTTAAGAAGATGGAAACTCATCTTTGCCTTATTTATTTTGAATCCTAAAGCAAGATGCCATTAAAATCTTTATCCCTCTGTCTTAGTGGATAAATGTTTATCCTTTAGGGCTTAGAATATAATTTTTTTAAAAAAATGACTTTAACCTAACAACACTTTCTATCAAGGGGAGTGGCGTGTGCGTCTGATATCAAAGTGTAGTTAGATTGACTGTGTTAGATGAACGGCTACATTGCTAAGTCAAGCCTTGAAAAAAATATACATGGTAAACTTTTGTGTGGAATTTAATTTTTTTTATCAGTAAATTTAATTTTTATGAATAAAGTTGGTTAGTGTATTTGTGATCAAGTTTACTTTGTTCTTAATAGACTTTCCTTTATGGTTTGAATTTCAGTGTATAGACAGGAATGTCTTCTAAAGAAAACATTTATTGGGGTGAATTGATATAAAAAAGCCTGGGACATATTTTCTTAGACAAATAAACATAAGAGCTCTATGAGGTAAGCAGATCAGAAAGAGAAATGTAGTGTGAAAAACAGAAACAAAGAATCTTTTCATGCCCCTGGCTTTGCAGGAACAATGGGGTGAGAACAGTCAGCTCAGTGGGGCCCACTGGCTCCTCACCTAAGTGGTTTCCAGTCTCGGGACAGGCCTGCCAGATCCTGCATATGTCACGCGGATGTCTGCCACATGTGATTGATTTCGGAGCCACTTGTGATACATCGATGGTTGCTGATATTGCCAAAAAGGCAGATCATCTCAGGTCACAAGTTGTACTTAAAATTTTTCAAAATGGGAAGGTAAAAATCCCTTGATTAAGGAAGGGTAGGAGTGATCCTGAACCGGCTCTCAGGCATCCAGATGCGACATTATGTTGTTACGCATAGGAGTGCCAGGCACCAGTCCACCAACATGGACCCTTAACTTAGGCTTCCCTTTTTTTTCTCAAAAGGTTATTACTTCCAGCAAATACACAGTTGTCTTAGTGATAAAAATCATTCTTAAACTTTAAACACTTGTTAACAGAACCCTAAAAATGGGCTCAGTGATGAAGCCCACACTGGCGAGGTTTCCCCGCTTCAGAATCCCACTGTTTTACACTCTTAAGTAGTAAATCTTCGTCTGGAGCTAAGGCCCCCTGACTCCTGCAAGTCAATCTGTTCTCTCTCAGGTACTGAATGCAGTTTTATCTTCTCTTGATTATAACAGACATGTAGAATTTTATTTTTTATTTATGTCTCTAAGAACATATATGGTGGAGCATTTAGAATGCTGGTATATTTCCAGCTATATTTTCATTATCTTTTTTTTTTTTTTAAATATATCATTATTGATTTCAGAGAGGAAAGGAGAGGAAAAGAGAGAGATAGAAACATCAATGATGAGAGAGTCATTGATCGAGCCCGCAACTCGGGCATGTGCCCTGACCGGGAATCGAACCCCGATCGCCTGGATCCTAGGTCGACGCTCAACCGCTGAGCCGTGCCTGGCTGGGCCTCATTATCTTGTTATGAAAAGGGACCATAATACATTTCATTCGAATGGATTATTTTCTGATGACTAAAACAGTTATATACAGGGACTAATACTACCATGATATTTAGCATTTTCCAAGATGTTATGTACTTCGCCCAGTTGCTTTTTAGGCAGCATAGTACAGTAATTGTGGGTTTGGAGTCAGAGACACCTAGTCCAGGTCTAAACTCTGCCACTTATATATTGTGTGACATGGAGAAGTTACTTAACCCCTCTACCCTTCAGTTTCTTCACTTATAATGTGGGATTCTCCTAGTACCTACATTATAAGGTTTCATGAGGATTAAACACAATAATGAATGTTATCTGCCTTGCCTACTGCCTGGAACATAGTAAGTGATAAAAAAATAGTAATTATTTCTATGAATTTATCTACTACACTATTATAACAAAACGAGCTAATTGTAATTGCATTTGGGAGAGGTTGTTTGTGAATAGCTGTCATATTCAACATGAATTTGCAATAACCTATCATAACTTGTTATCAGTGGTGTTAACCAGCCAGAAATGGTATTGCATTTCTTTTAGATTTTGTCCATGCTCTACAAGATTAAATTTATATTTTCTCATGTGAAATTAAGGCAGATAAAATCTAGAGCTCTCTCTCCATATAAACATCAGGACAGAGATGCTTCCGGAAGGAAATAACGTGGTGTGGCTTCTTAAGCAGAGGTGAAATGTTTCAGTTTTCCAGAATTTAACTAGTAGTTTGGTTACACGTACAGATCATGTTTTGAATTAATGAGCTAAGGCAATGATTTTCAGCCTTCTTCATCTCATGGCACACATAAACTACTGCACACCAAAATATTCACATTTTTGCCAGTCTTACAAAAAAAAAGGTATAATTTTGATCAGTTCATGCCAGACGGCAATTGTTGTGTTGCCTGTTGTCATTTTAAAAAATATCTTTATTGATTTCAGAGAGAAAGGAAGGGAGAGAGAGAGATAGAAAGAAACATCAATGATGAGAGTCATTGATCAGCTGCCTCCTGCACACCTCCTGCTGGGATTAGGTCCGCAACCCGGGCATGTGCCCTGTCCAGGAATTGAACTGTGATCTCCTGGATCCTAGGTCAATGCTCGACCACTGAGCCACGTCGGCCGGGCAGCTGTCATTTTTTTTATTTGACAATCTAAGAGAAAAGAGGTCAGTGCCCCTGACTAAGTAGTCAGCTATTGCATGTTTTAAAAATTCTTGCTGCACACAGGTTGGAAATTGCTGAGCTAAGGTATTGCAAGTGGGAGGAAGATTATATAAACTTGGCACTGAAGGTTATTTTTTGTGGCACATTTGTCAGAAGTTTAGTTTTTCTTATGACAGGTATAGAGAAGCCACTTTGTGGAGACATCTTCCTAGGACATCCAGCCTTGTCCCTGATCCCTAGATGCCCATTAGGCCGCCTGAGGTTTACAGGTGTGTCTGCCGATGGTTCTCAACATGGTCATGCTGATCCAACCAGGGCAGTTAAGTGACATGCCCCCACCCCACACACAGGATAGCGAGTGAGCGAAGATTTCGTAAGCTGAGTCTGAAAGTCTGCTGATCATTTAGCACGTTTGGGCTAAATGGGATGAAGGGTGGCAATCTCCAAGACCTTTATAACTTTGGAAATACTTCTTCCAAACTTCAGTCACTGAATGAAAGCCACTGCTCAGCTTAATTTCGACTTCTCACGCTCTATCCACATTTGTTGTGTAAAACCCCAAGCGGATCAGTGGAGTAAGATTTGTCTTCTTTTTCCTATAACCAGATTGTTAGAGAACCATGTAAGGCAGTTCATGCAGAAACTGGGAGTTAGGAGATTGTTCTTCCCCTGTCTGAACCTTTAAGTCAGCAGAGAGCAAGGTACATGGCTCTCAAGACCATGTCACTCTGTCACAGATGGGAGGATTATGACACTTGGAGTTTTCCCCTTGAACTAATTGTTCTGCTGGATTTGATTATAGTTGTGTGTTGTTGTTTTTAAGTACATGTTAATTTTTAAAAATTTAGAAACGGTTATCCTTCAGCATTTAATTTTGTCTCTTTCTAGTCACCTTCCTCCTTGGCACTACTTAGAAAGGAACTATGGTAACCCTTGTTGTAGGAGGTCATAATACAGCAGCCTCGTAGTTATTCTGGAATATTACCTAAGAGCTAAAAAACATAACTTTTTTTATATATATACACACTTCTTAAGTGTGTCTAAAAGTCCGTGTTTAATAAATACAATAATAACATTTGAAATGTGAAAATTCTGTGGGGCAGGTGAGAGCACAGGGAATCCTTTCCATTAGACATATCTGGAAGGGCATCATGGAGATTACTTTTGAACTGGGATTTAAGAGATTTGTAGGGTTGAGACATGCAAGGATGGGGTCACTAGGGAAGAGGAATGCAGGTAACATGGGAGCACAAGTAATTCCATTTTCTTATAGGCGTTCTTTCCCATAATCATTAAACAGAATGCTCAGGAGAAAAGCAACATACAACTTAAAAATTAACGTTAGGATTTCATTGTCATTCACAAGTGATAAGAATATGTAGTGACTCTTATATTGATAGGTCCTGATCTTTGAGAAGGGATTCAGGTTCTAAAATTATTAAATGTGATTTCCTTCCCCTTCCCTCTTGAAACAATAGATTTATCAGTTTCCATCTAAAATTGCTCATCAGTGTTTTGAGTCATTTTAATTTGCAAGGCAAGTAGTGGGACAGATCTTTTGAACCACCAAGAGGTATGTGGATTACGACAAAAGATAAGTTCCACCTCAAAACTAGGCTGAGATTAGACCATTCTTGAAATGTAGCAGTGGTGGAAGGAACTGCTGAAAGCTGGGCAAGTGGTATCGACTTTATTCTGTGCTCGTTTGGTGAGCGCCTTTTGGCTTTGGTGGGGAGGGTGTTAAGTGAGCTCCGTGTAGGACTCTGATGGAAAGGAATCTGTTTGCTTTGTTTGTTTTTTTATTGCCCAGTGCCTTGCGTTGTGCCTAGCACGTAGAACATGCTTACCAATGCCACAGGAGAGGGACGGAAGGCAGGCAGAGAGGGGGGAGGAAAGCACCGAGGAGGTCAGTATCAAGGACACAAAGCCCTTATTACTCTAGGGAAGCCAAGTAAACAGAAGCTCGAAGTAAGGACTGAAATGGGGGGAGGGAAGTGTTTAGAAAATTTTTCTGAAATCAACTTCACAAAACTTGAAAATTGGTTATAGGCATAGTAAAGGTAAAGAAAGTAGAAGGGTTACAAGCGACTAAATTGTTTTTTAAACACTTGGTGACAGAGGACGATTATGTCAGATGTGGATAAATAACAAAGGAGGGGAAATCCCCCGAGGGAAACAGCATTGCCTACACTTCCTAGCGCAGTTGGGTTGGAGGTTCTTACAGGGCATCAAGGGGAGAGAGTTACACAGTAGTGATCAGGCACTGCCAATGTGGATTTGAAAATCATAACTCCATTTAATTAATAGGTGGTATAATGAGGGCAGATGAGATTTCCAAGAGATGAGTGCACAGCGAAACCAAGCATGAGTGGAGGCACGTCTAGATGTGAGAGGCGGTGATGTCACTGAAGGAAATTATCTGAAAGAGGAGAAAGAAAATCACAAGAGTGGAGGATCAGGGAAACCCACTAAGGAGAGCCTGCTGGGAGGAGAGGATGAAGTGCAGGGAATGCTGTGCAGAAGGACACTGGGAACAGATGACAGTGAGCTCCAGAAGTGGAGCGTAAATCACCCTCTAGGGAAGCTCGGCCATGAAGACATGCTGTGTTCCCATGAATGAGCTCTATGTGTTTGGATCCTGTGAAATTCACCAACTTTAAAACTGTGGCTCCACCGGGGGAGGAGAAATAAAAGTAAGCAAAGCAATCCCAACTTGAAACTTCTCCTCAATATCAACTCGGGCAAGAGGTGTGAAGACCGCAGTGCAATGGCCAGGAGCCAGGCCAAGGCCAGTGACTCTGTAGCATTTCTCCTCACTGCCCGGCATTACCCCAAGTATAAAATCTCATGAACCAATAGAGACCACTGGCGTGGGTTACTCAATTTGTATTTGCGTGGGCCAAGATTCCAAAGCCCTAATCGTGTCTTCTGAGTAGAAAACAAGGCAAGTTCATATTTGGGGGTAAGAACAATGAGAGGTGCCCTGGTGGTGCCATTCTGGATAGTTTAATCTGGAAGAGGCTTTGTGGTGTAAATAGAAATGGAGACAATTTAAAAACAACCCATGGTTTCTCATTCCTTATATCATCCATTCTAAAAAAAACCCAAACAGTTATCGAAGATGAGCATATTTTTGGGACAAGAGAGGTCAAAGTTTTCTTTTATTTCTCCTGTTTCTTTCTCTCTCTCTTTTACACATCACTTCATTTATTCTCACAATGTGCCTTTGAGGTAGGGAGGGTCAGGGACTGTCCCCATTTTACAGAGGAGGAAGTTGAAGCACACAGAGGTCAAATGACTTGTCCAAGGTCAGAGATGGCAGCCAAGCTGCAATGGGGCCCCAGAGCAGGCCCTTGACTCAGAAATGATCATGTTCTCGGCCTTACAGCTATAATGAAGACAGGAGCAGACAAGTTTCTGAAGAATTCCAGCCAGCATTTTTGGCCAGATTGTCCAGCCTTCATTCAGTGACAAATTGAAGTTATTGATAGAACCTCAGAAGTATTGCGTTCTTCAGTTGTATTATGTAGGAAAGGTTGGGAGATTGGTTTGGACACATGTACAATTAAAGGTGCCTCCACATAAATAGGGCAGAAAATTTGTACCAAAGGGGATAAATGAGAATGTACAAGAGGAATAGGAAAGAATAAAGATATTGTGTGTTAAGAGCTGGAAGGAAAAGGGGAGGGCATTTGGATGGCATCAGTACGGTCATTGGGTGGTGCCAACGAGCCACACCAAATTCTAATCATCACACTCTTTAATTTCCTTCTCTGGCTTGACTAAATACTGTGCTTTCATTTTTCCCTCCTTTAGACTATTGATTTCACTCTTCGAATCTGGCAATTTTGGCAGCAAAATCGATCTTGCTTCTTTTATCAGCAGCCATGCAACTGGATCTTTATCTATTGTCCAGGACGGACCTGTCCCTTAAGCTTAATTACTAACTCCTGCCACTGACCATGCCAAGGAAATGAATTCTTAGAAGGCCTCAGAGTTCAGATGCTACACTCAATACTACTCTTAGACGTGATAATATCTGTTCATTTAATGCATAACTCATTAACTCAAAATAACACCAGTATACAAGGAAGAAGTGGGGGTCCTGAAAAGGTAATTTTAGACCTTGTGTCACTGTGAGTCTTTCTTCTGCAAATGCATGTTAATCACAGAATCAAAATAAACACACTTAATTGAACAGTATTGTGGATCAATAAAATCATTGACTGAGTACCACTGGTGTTCACTTGAGGTAAACAAGTGATTTAATAGTCTCTACTTCCTCCGGGCCTCTTTGGTGTGGCCGTCAATAGCGCACTGCTAAATCGTAAGTGGCAGTGACCAAAAGGCCCTCATCGAGCAGCCCAGCTTGACCTCCCGAGGTGCATTGTCGCCTGATGTCTTAGGAAGCATTTCCTTTTCCTGTTCTGTGTGTCTTATGATGATTATTGTAGAACCCGAGCCCTAGCTTGTGAGAGAGCACACACACACACCTTTTATACGAAGGTTATTTAAGGACTTGAGTAAGAATTGTCCGTTAGAGACTTTCATTTTACTCCAGTTTAAACAGTTTACGCCTTTTACATTTCCTGCTCGTATGTGCAATGCAGCAGGATAGGAAAAGGAGACCTGCAGGATGGAGAGGAAGGTGGAAAAAAGCCTGAGGATAGAGCTGGCCACTGCGGTCTCAGATTTTAGCCCTTCGGATCGAGTCTTGGAGACTGGGCTGTGACTGGGATCCTTTAGGAGGTTCTAGCCTCCTCTGGATTCTGGAGGGAGAACCTGACAAGTTACCAGGCAAAACTGTGTTGCATGTTCAAACGCCATGCCTTAGACTGCATGCCAGGCACATGCCAGGGAGACTTCTAATTAACCTGAGCACCGTCCCTCACTGGTGTCTGCTAGGACGCTTCTGCTCTGCATGAACGTGGCTGCCATTACAATACCAGTGCATTTTGCAACTTCATATGAATTGTATATTAAGTGCATATGAAATCCAGTGGTGAGCAACTGAATTAATTCTTAGTTTCATGTGCAAACTCTAAACCTTAAAAGTTCCCAGGGATGGGTTCTGGGGAAAGAATCTGTGCAGGCCAGATCACATCCGATGAAGGAGCTTCGGTCACAGTTGATTTTAACTGTTCATCCAGAACTTGTTACTAAATAGAGCTGAGTGAGAGAGATTAGAAAAAAAAAATCTCAGCAGTCATTAGAAAGATGTCATTGATTCATGATAGCCAACACAGCTGTATGCAAATGCTTTCAGCAATGATCAGATATACTATTAAGGAACTGTTAATCTAGAGATGATTCTTACGTTAGCATCTTCTAAAGGCCAACCCAACTATGGTGCATCACTGTCTTTCAGGGATGCCAGGAGGCAGTTCAGCCCTGTAGTTCATCTAGTCAAACTCCATTCCATTTGTTGGTTGATAACCTTTTTTTTTTTTTTTTTAATGTGGTGGCAGAATCTAGCTTAACCCCTTTGTTGTTTAAGGAGTATAAATGTGATTACCCATGGCCTTTCTGTGGCTTTTCTGGCCATATCTTAGCTGTTAAAGAAAACAGAGGTGATGACAACGAAAGCGATGATACTCTACCTTCTGCAAGAATTTCTTTGCTGTTAGCAAAGCATTAACTGAAAGTGTAAGGTCATCCCAGATGATGTATGTGTCACCCGAGGCTGACTCGGGATGAATGACTCTGAGTGTGTCCTCTGCTTTCCTAAAGAGGTTTTAAAGTCTAGATGCTCAGGCTCCACTCTTGGAGTCTCTATTTCTGGACAAGAGCCTAGAAATCTGGTTTTTGGAAAGTACTCTCCTTCTGATGCCCAAGTCAATCTAGGAATCCTGGCTCTTTCCACCCCACAGTGTTGGCCGTCTTGCCATGAACGTTCAGCCTTGGGACTCGTGCACAGACTGGCCCTTCAGTCTCAAATCCGCTTTCTCCTTCCTCTAAGGAACATATTTATACTTTAAGGCTCAGCTTTAGAGTCAGCTCTGCTGGGCACCAAGCTCTGCTATCATACTCACATGCCTGGATGTGGATTAGAATGCTCTGTGCCAGTCCTTGACTTTCAGTGAGAGTGGGGAAAATGGACACGAGTTAAAAGGTTATATGTACTCTCCTTGTTCATAGTAAGTTATACAATTTGCAAGTGTACATAAAAATTTAGATAAAATGAAATTCTGAGTTGTGTAGGTATAGCTTTTATTTTCCTTTCTTGGGTGATTGATGACAAATGGTAGGCTTGTACCTATATACCAAATAGTGGGATTTTGTAGGGTTGAGCTGTAATTCTTTTTTTCTGTTTTTAAATTTTCTTTTTAAAAAAATTGATGAAGAAGAGTGTGAGAGAAACATCAATTTATTGTTCCGCTTTTTTATGCATTCACTGGTTGATTCCTGTGTGTACCCTGACAGGGCATCGAACGTGCAACCTTGGCATATCACAGTGATGCTCTAACCAGCTGAGCTACCTAGCCAGGAATTCTGCTTTTTTTTTTTTTTCTTTTAAGGCCCTAAAATAAAAATCATGGCTGAAAAGTCAATTAGTTAATTCCTCAACTTTGTTATATAAAAATTTCCAAGAGATATATAGATATATATTTTAATGTTAATTTTTTTCTCTAAAGCTGGTGACTTCAGTGCACGTTTTGGAGTCTGTAGCAGAATCAATGGTAATGATAATTAGAGCATTTCATAAGATTTCAGGAACATTATGCCTAAAAAAGCTTATGATTTTGATGAGAAGTATAGTGTATAGACAAGAGAAAATTTTCTTAAGGATTAAAATGATACTTTTTTTACAGCTGGGACAACATAGTTATTATAAAGTGGTATCCAACTAACATTACGGTATGTAGGGCAGATTTTTTAAGAAAGATAAGTTCATTTAGTATACTCGCCTGGTCTGAGAGTTAAAGCGAGTAGGGATCTTTGACAATAGGCCAAGCATAGTGTTGCTAGTGTATACCATCACATTTATGGTAACCACTGTCTTTGTAGGGTGCCAGTTCTCATGGAAGTTTCTAACCTGGCTAAAATTCAGGTAATGTTGTTATTTGATGTATAAATTGCTTTAAAAAAGTAAACTTTTTTTTCTGCTTTTATGATAGTTATTCTAAGCAGAGACTTGAAGTAGGATCTACCCCTAATTTCATATTTTGAAGTGTAAGTTTTCATTTACTTTTCACTTAAAAAAACCAAAAAACTAAACTCTGGACTCTAGACTCTAGTCCATTCTATTTTGAATAAGGCATTCTTCATATTTTTCTGTTCAAACTATGTAAAATAAATAACAGTTTTTTAAATTATTTTCTTATGTGTCTAGAAATAACATTTTCAAGTCATATACTAGAAAATGAAAGGCTCTTTACATGCGATAATATATAGTTTAAGGGGAAAATGAAGACTAAATAACCATTTAGGAGACTGTAGCTGAATCTTGTATAAAATAGGAAGGTAATTGTTCCACCTCTTTGGGTTCAATCATTGAACCCCCACTGATGGTTTCACAGCTTGAGAACCATCTTACTAAACACCATGAACTTACTTGACCAATGGACTCTTTCAGTTAACTATGATTGTACTCTGTTTACACAGCCATGGTATTTTCACCTAATTATGACATGTTAGGGACAAAACCTTCTCTTTTTATATTCTCTTTTTAACAGTCTTGCCAGAACTTCGCATGTGCGCTCAGTTTGGTACTTGTGGAGACTCCATTTCTTTTGTAATTCAGTATATTTTCCAAGGAAAAGTGATTACTATGTTTATGGTAACTTCTGAAACCAAGACTCACAAAATGTTCTGCATCTGGCAAGTTCCTTTCAAGTAGTTGGTTCTCAAGGGATATTTGCAGAAATAATCTATAGTTGTAAACATCACAAAGGAAAAGGAAGCATGTTTTATTAAGCCTAAATTTCTTGACTGAGGCCATTATTAAAATAATGTGGATAAGGGTCTTTTGGTTTCCAAATATACATCGTGCACCTCTGTCTTGGTTCTCATGTTTCCAATACTTAGTGTGGTATCTAACTCAATGGTAGATACTGACAGAATGAATGAATAAAATCCCTTCTATCACTTTATAATACTTTATTAAATTTATTGGGGTAACAGTGGTTACTATGAACATATAGTTTTCAGGTTGTCTTTCTGTTACAAGATCTGTACATTGTTCTGTGTGCCCACCACCCAAAGTCATATCTTCCCCCGTCACCATATATTAAGACCCCCTTCACCTTCCACCCCCAACCCCTTCCCTCTGGCAACCACCACCCTGCTGTTTGTTTTCACGAGTTTCGGTTTTATATCCCATTAATGAGTGAAATCATATGGTTCTTGGCTTTTTCTGAATGACTTATTTCTCTTAGCATATTCTCAAGGCCCATCCATGTTGTTACAAATGGCAGTGTTTCACCCTTTCTCATGGCTGAGTAGTATTCCACTATGTACATGTCCCACATCTTCTTTAAAATGTTTAAGATGTTTTCCATCACTTTAAAACATCACTTTTACCCAAAATTCTATCATTGCTCCTATTTTCATAATCTTATCTACTCATATGGCATTAGTAGTCTATTGAAAGCTTCTCTGTTCCCTACACTCTCTTGAATTCTAGATTCCATTTCTGTATGGATGCCCATGAATTTCCTATACATCTATGCTGACGTCATACTCTCAGCTCTGATTTCTTTTTTTTGTCAGCAGAATACCTACTCTCCCACTTGCTGAAATCTAGGTTTCCTTTTATCCCTCTCATGTTTCCAAGAACCAGTTGCCAAACTTTCTAATTTTGTATTTAACATCTTTTCTTAATTATGCCTTTTCTTGTTTTTAAAATTTTGTGTATCCCAAACCTAGACCCCTGTCAAGTCTCCAAACTGGCCTTTCCTCCTTGACCTGCTTTATCCAATGCTTCCACGTCGAAAGTCTTGGGCCTCTCTTATTCGTGTAAGAATTTTTGCTTAGAAATCTAAGTTTTCCCCCATTTAAACTCATATAAAAGCTAAATTAATTTATGTTGGTTGGAATTATTATTATTTATTAATAAAATAATAATACCTCATATTTCCATTGCAGTTTAAAGCTTACAGATTGCTATCTTCTGTGATAATCCAGATGGAAAGACTTAGTTAAATGAAAAGTGTTAAAAGAAGCTTTGTGTGGAATGAAGTACTCAATTCAACAGATCAAGACTTGCTTTAAAATCAATACCCCGTGTGCTCAGCTCAGTTCTGATCCATCGTGTTCTGTGACTATTCAGTTTAGGCTTTTGTCCCCTTTATGTGATTTACCCTTTTCTGTGACTTACGATTTTCTTCAATTTAATGTAAATATTTTGTAAGATCCTGTTTGAGGTCTCATCAGGTGTATAGCAGTAAATTGATCTTTTTTTATAACTGATCTTGCCTAGTTTATTCTCTAGATAAGTAGCATCATTCTAAGTAGGACCAAGTGACTTGTCCAAGATCAAAAGCTCCTAATTTTCCTTGGAAGAGTAATATGTATCAGTCCTCATTAATCTAGGGCCATTTTTCTCGGTGGGATGCTTAGAACTTCAGTAGCATCCAATATCCATAACTTTAAGCATCCCTTGACTAGCTAGCTACCTGTTCATTTATAAGAAAGAGAAAGGAAAGTCGTGATTCCTTATGAACTGGGTAGAACTTCCTGGTCTAGTCATTTCTTCAGCCCAACATTTTAGAACCAAAAGCAGAAAGAAACTGATTTAGAATGTTTGCAATGCCTGTAATATTGATACATGAAATAAAAAAAAAAATATATTATGATATAAGTATATTATGCTACACAATTATTTTCAATTTTTATCCAATACATGTTGTTTATCTTAGTATAGGTGTTTTGAAGATAAAAGAGTGTTTATTGAGCTGAGTTAATTGCTAATTCAGTACAAATAAAATAGTGTAAGATTTTTGCAGTGTTTTAAAATGTTTTGATAGATTGTTTAATTATATTGCAAAAGGTTGCTTGTCCTATAAAATTACATATTTTCCTCTACAGAGTCAGAAGCAAATGCACTCGATTTCTAAGCTGTGTTGCATATCAGGAAGCTTGATAATTACGGTTCATATTTTTTTTACCAAGCTGATAATGTGCTATTAATTCAGATTTTTAAAAAATAACCTTCTAAATCCCTATGTTTTGTCCTAGGTTTAAAATTCTATGAGAACCAGACCATGCATTCTTCTACTCTTAGGCTGTTGTTCTCAGAGATGCTAACCTGTTAGTGATTAACCAAGATTAGGGTCTTGGATGCTTGTGGTTATCAGAAAGCTTTCCCTGAGGATGTCTACGGTCCAAGGAGAATTTCTGCATTTCTGACTGGGAGGGGTGCTCTAAAACCGTATTGACTTCATATAAAAATTTAGGTTTGCTTTATGAATGCTTAACAATGCTGTTGTATGATCAGAGTGAAAAATCTGAAACCAAAGAAACATGCTCTGAATTTGAGATGCCAGACTGTGTTCTTTCCAACCTAAAAAGGAGTAGGAGGTAAACGTTTCTTAGCGTACTTACGGTGAATGAAGTTGTATATTGTCTCTTGGTATCCGCAGAATAACTATAAGAGGCAGGGTGTATACTATTCCTGGTGTCGGTGAGAAGGCTAGAAGAAATCATCTGCTAGCCATGATCCCTCTTTTCTTTCTGCTTCCAAAAGTCATTTTTATAACATCTTCCACTTTTTAGTTTACTGGTCATTTCCTTAATTATATTGTAAATTCTGTGAAATAATTTTGATTTATCTTGTTTTCCCACTACCTAGAGGACTCAGTAAGTCTTTGTCAAATATAGAAATTAATGAATAAAATAAAATTAGTGGCAGATCTCAGGTTCAAACCCAGATCTGAATCTAAATATAGCCCTTTCCCCCCTTTTACTATAATGACTCATCGAAACACTTCTAAACTTTATTTTGAAAATAAATGATAAAAATAATAAAATAATGCATAGCCTTTGAGGAGACTGAATTGTTTACTGTCTTTTAAAAACCATTTTATCATACCTTTTTTTTATAATACAGAAACTGATTATATGGAGATAAACAGTTTGCTTCAATTAGTAGGCTGTGTGCTGTCCCCCCACATCATCCAGAGTCCTGTAGGGAACTTACAGATGGAATTTCTTATTTCTCCTCTGAAAGGCCTCTTGGAGGCCCTTGGGATTTACAGAAGATCAGTTCCTCTCCCTCACATGGGTTGAGGGCCATGTGTTTGTTCATCTCTGTCCGCTACCAGGTTAAATCTCTCAGTTCATCACCTCTTGCTGAGAGGAACTCTCTGCCGAACTAATGTCTATGTTAATATTTACCAAAAAAACTGACTTGTTTATGCTGTTTACATTCCCTCTGAAAATAAGATGAGGTTTGGGATGATCCTAACTTTCAATGCAAATACAAGGATGGGCAAAAGTAGGTTTACAGTTGTGAGTACAGAAAACACAGAGTTTATTCTTGTATTGTTATTTATTAATTATTGTATTATTTTCCATACGAACAACTGTAAACCTACTTTTGTCCCAACTTGTACATTAGACATAAAAGCCAGGAAAGAATAGAGCCAAATGCTTCCCTCCACTCTCTCCCTTGGGTTTACATGATAGACATCAGTAACTCATAGAGCTACTCAGAACCCTTCTTGACACAGTTCTCTTGGCAATAATTAGCAGCTGATTAGAAGGGGCAGGCAGATTGGAACTGATTCTCCATCCTGGTTTCAGGCTCTGGTGTAGGTGCAGTTAAACCACAGCAAAGCTATTTGTTTTCTTACCTCATTTTGAACAAAATTTATAGCAAATAGGGAGAGAAATGTGTGAGAAAGAAAGAGCGGAGACTAATTTGCCACCTGCTGTTAGGTATAAACACGTTGGCCCCAAGTTCTTGTCTTCATTTTTGTTCTTTTAATGTGATATTAGTCTCTCCGTGTTCATTCTGGTTAGAATATTAACTTAGAAAAGAGTCTCGATTTGCTTTGCATTTCTAAGACACATGTCTAGCTATGAGGCTGAGCACTATGAGAACTGAGCCCACCTGAAGCGGTTGTACAAACAATGGGTCTCAACAGTGGGGTGAACAGCCCGCCTGGATCCCCCTTATGCTGAGAGCAGATTGTTATTGCTAGAAGGAAGCCAGCTCTTAAAGGAAGGGTGCTCAAGCGGACAGCAGTCTTTCCTGGACATTTGAAGTCAATTTGGGCAAAGTTCTATGAAGTGCAGAATTTGGGCAGTGTTATTCCGGATTTTCAGTTACCATCCTGAAGACAAGGGAAAGAAAAATGTTGGTTTATTCATAAATATTTCTCATATTTATTATAGCTCTAAATTATGTTGATTTTTAAAAAAATTGGCCATGACTTAAAAGAATGTAAAACACTGCATATGGCAGCATGTGTCTATTTTGTCTTTTGCTGTTTGAAAAACTGTGGTTCCAGATAATTTTGGCAGTAACAGTATTTTACCTAATTTAGCTGCAAACCTAGGCGGTAACATAAGAAGGTGCAATCTCTACACTGACATATATAATTAGTTCTTCATGCCCTAAATTGACATGGCTGATCCACAGCCATTAGCTTCTCTGCGTAGCCTTGTCTTAGCCACTTGAAAGGTCTCTGGGTTTATTTTTGTTGTTTTATGGGGGGAGGGGGTGCATGCACACATGTGCATGTGAGTGCATACGTACACACATGTACATTCGTTGCAGAGATGCGATTGCAAATAGAGTTCATGGTTTCCATTAAGAAGGATATTGGTTTTGCCTTCTGTATTGATTTATGAAGTCTATGAGGATCCCCAAATCAACAACGTAGAATAACTGTACTCTGGACCTTCTCTGGAATTAAGTTGGACCAATAGCTTCTTTTATCTTTTATCTTGTGCTCCCAGAAATCTGCCTTTACTGATTTACATTTCAGAATTAGACCCTCCACCTTTATGGAAGGATGGCATGGGACCCAACCTTGTGATGTCTCCTGACCCATTTGCTTTCGTGGCTACCAGACATGTATCCAATTATATGACCCCCTGCCCCTGCCTCCATTAGCCATTCACTTATTTTTTTAAAAAATATTTATATTACATAAGTAATACTTGTTTCAAAAAATAATAGGAAACAGAGAACCAAAAGAAAATATAAGATAAACAGTATTAATAATTTCAAAATGTGCTGCTTTTTCTCTGTCATTTTCTCTATCTCTCCAGCTATGTGTTTTTGCCTCTCCATCTCTCTCTCTCTGTGTCTTTGTCTTTCTCTATTTTGTCTGTCTGATTCTGTTTCCTGTCTCTCTTGATCTTTCCAATTCTTAGTCACGGTCACTTTATTTCCGGGAATTTTTTATTTAAAAAATGTATAAAACGTCCTTCTATAAGTTGGAAGTTAAGGCTTTGGAATCATGCTGACATGGTATCGATTCTTGGCTCTGTTCCTCATATCTTTGAAAATTACTTTACCTACCTGCATTTCTTATTTTTGTATCTGTAGAATGTGATTGTTATTAGGACTAAAAACAGATAAAGTGCTATAGACAGTTCTTAGCATTTAGGAAATGTGAGGTTATTCTTAGGAACTTAATTGTTCGTATTTTTTTACATACTTTACCGATTATTTTCTGATAAATTTCTAGGAAGAGAATTGCTTGGTTACATGGCCTGTATTTTAAAACATATATTGCCAAACTACCCACTGCATGGGTTGGGTCTATTATCTCACCATCAATATTGGAGAAAGTCCATACCCTTGTCAACACCGTGGGTTATTATTCTTTTAAATATTCCCTGACAATAAATGAAAATATTTTTATTTTACTTTGATTAATATTGAGGTCAACTGTCTTTAAAATCCTGAATGAATTGTATGTTCATATACTTTGCACATTTTTTACTGAAGTGTTTGTCTTTTTCTAATTGATTTATTAAAACTCTTCACATATTGAAAATACTAGCCCTTTGCTATATATGACATAAATATCTTACCCAGTGTTTTGTTTGTTTTATGCAGGGATGTTTTAGTTGTTATGTACATAAATCAGTCTTATGATTTCAACTTTTTTAGATCTAAGTGCTAGAAAATATTTTTCTTTCTTGAGAATCTCATATCACTCCCTCTCTCCACCCCCCACCCCGCCAGTGATCTTCATTAACCTGGATTATATAGAAGGTCAGGATGCCATAGATAATATAAGATCCTGGTTAAACATTGGTATACTCAGTACGTGTAACAGAACGGACTACATGCAAACTCATTTATTAAAAGTTAAACTTGGTGTTTGTGAATTTACGTGGCATTCTATGGATGCTCTCTGTAAGTCCGAACATTTTATTAACACAAAACACTATAGAAATTGCTTGAGGAAAAGTAGTCAGAAGATGACTTTATGTTGAAATAGGCTGTTGTTTTTTGTCGTTGGTTGGGTTTGCTTATTTTGCATGAGGACAGAGCTGTTGCCACTTTAGCCTGTCTCTGAGCATGTGTCATTTTTGCTTTATAGGTATTCTAGACTCTGCGGAGGCCACCTGGGTACGCTCAGCATTATTAAGGAGCTCATTTTTGTGAGAAAGGTCGTTCTCTTCTCTCTGCTACTGTGATCTCACAGTGCCGTCAGGGCCTGCGTAGGCTGGCCACACCCTAGTGTTATTCCATCGACTTACTCCTGTGAGTTCCAAGTAGCTATTCAGATTAACTTAGGCCACCAGAAGGGATATCAACGTCCAGTCCTTTCAAAGAAGAATTTTGCTTGTTTTGGTTCGGATTCACTGAAGTGCAGTCTTCTCCATACTCATCAATGGCATTGCCTTTTCAGGGCCAACATGGAAGGACTTTTTCATGTCATTTTTTTACTTCCCTTGTTCTATTTGGCTTGATGAACAGTATGAAGATCCAAGAGAAATCCATCATTTTTTGTTCTTCATTTACATCATATATTATGTGTTTTCTATTGTAGTATTTGTTTAGTGTCTTTCCTCCCCCCTCCCCAACTATTGAATAATTTCACTCTCTTAAAATTTAAAGCATTATATATTTTCACCTCTGCTCAGCCCGTATTTTTATTACTAGAGTACATGTCTGATATCAGGCCTTAAAAATAGAAGGGCTGGGTTGGAGTTGGGGTTGGGGTTGGGGTTGGGGTTGGGGTTGGGGTTGGGGTGGGTGAGTAGAGGCTCATTCATTGCAGAAGCAACTATGTGGCTTTTGTTGATTATTAATGAAATTTCTAATGGATGCCTCATAAAATATTTTGTCTGATTTGAGTTCATTTTAATTTCATGCATGCATATAACATCTATTATTATTTTTTTCAAATAGTCAAATTGCTCACCTTTCAAACCATTTCCTCTGTGCTATCTCCACCACCCTCTTGACTCCGATATCAAAATTTGAGATACTGTGAATGTGGGCTTTTTAAATTATTATTATTTCCAGGAAACTCAGGGCCTAATTTACTGTTTAACTGTAGCACCTATACAGGTCCTTATTGCATGCATATTTCTGATTTCCTTTTCTCTTTTTCTCTCCATAAATGTGCTTTCTTGTGTCCTTTGTGCAAAGAAACAGAATATAAATTGCCAAATTTTAAAAACGGTTATTATGCCTATTATGTACCCCCAAATTAATATCATATTTTCCTCTGCATTTACTTAATTGACCACAGCTTGGTTTATTTTTCCAATAATGATGAAGGAATTTACCATGAGATATCCATGTTTAATCAATACACATTATGGCCAACTCTTAAGTCAGGAACGTGACGAGCTGTCAAGGAGGGTTCCCGGCGGTAACTCACCCACCCCGCAGCCCTATAACGTGACACCGCCCGCAGAGGCTGCAGGCGGGGCCCCGGCCGCACAGCCTGCGCGCCCACCTCTGTTCTCACTGGCTCACAGCCTAAAAGCGGAAGCCAGACACTCCCCCCAAAACAAAATGCAGTGCCCTGTGGGAAGTGCTGTGAAAGAGGCAGGCAAGAGTGCTGGGCAGCCGGGCAGGCGGGGTCAGGGGACAGAGCTAGTTAACTAGGCCGGCAAGAGGGCAATTGCTGGAGATGGAGTCACAGGGAAAGAGCTCACGTGCCCAGGGAGGGGCTTTGGGCAGCCCAGGAGGCTTTGAGAAAGGGGTGATGTAGTCAGGTTTGCCTTCAGGGCGGATACAGAAGGATCACTGCAGAACATGAAGTCACTGCATTGATATATTGGCCCCCTACCGAAAAGTGTCAGGTGTCTTTCTGCACTTTCCAGTTTCTAATCTGCGATGCTGTTTATTTGTCACCACCACCTCGAGAAACTCACAGATGAATTATGATGGGTCCTATTTTGCAAATCGGATATGAATCGAGGGCTTTGGAGCCCTTTGGCTTGTTCAGGGGCGTGAAAGGTTTGAACCGGGTCTGCCCGGCTCTGCGCCCTCTCTCCCTGGGTCGCCCGCGAGGAGGGTGGCGGAGCGGGCAGTGTTCTGCTGAAGCTCCTGCGGATACCGGAGCAGAGCATGGGGTTGAACAGCTCATAGGAAGGACATGCTGGCTGTGCTCCTGCTCAGAACAGACAGGGTAGGAGGAGCCCAGGAGAGAGGGACGTGAAAGACCAGGCGCGAGGGACAGAGCACTGAAGTGCACAGCGAAGGGGGTCTCAGCGCAGCCGGTGGCCAGCCGGTGACCGTGGGCCAGGGACTTCCCGACTGGCCATCAGAGAGTTCAGTTCATTTTAGGTCTGACTGCAGATATTTTCATTCACGAGGTGCATGGTCAGAGTCAAGGGGCATAGTTTGCCTGTGGAACATCCTTCCTTCCTTCCAAACAAATACATTGAACTCTTATCATGTGCCAGAAACTATCTTGAGTGCTGAGCATACAAAGGAGGTCCCGTCGCCCCTTCACTGGGCCCCGGTAGAAGCAGCAGGCCTGCAGGCAGGTAAATCACAGCCAGCGCGGGGAGCCCAGAAGCGGCTGGGAAGGATGCTTTCCAGGTGTGTGGGGGGCAGAGCTGGGCACGGAGCCTTTGGGGGGCTCAAGGGAGGCCACATTCCATCTCAGCCCTGAAAGGTGCACGAGAGGTTACAGAGTGGAGTGGGGGAGGTAGTCCCAAGTGGGAGACATGGTGTTAAATGCACAAAGGATTTGTAAATTTAAGAAGAGAAGGCAAATGAGATATTACTGTGCCTTAATTTCAAGCATAGGGACAGGAATGTCCCCCTTACCCACAGTTGGGTTTGTAGGGAAATGTCATGGTAGAGGGTTTGATCATCCTGATGACTTCTGAGCTTGACAGAGTCTGGTCTGAGGTCTGCGCCACCTTTACTGGTTTTGTCTTTTAAATGACTGCTTTTCCCAAACTTGAGCCCTCCGGGCTTAAATAGGAACCACATCTGGGCATGCATTTTGAAGATCAATTTGAAAAATCAGTTTTTCAAGGGTACAGTGCTGATTAGTGAATGAAATATTTCCCAGAGAAGAAAATTATTTTACAAGTGACATTAACGATGTTTTGTTTTTACATAGGTCATTACATTTTGAAAATTAAAAAGACCAATTTTGATGAAAAATCTGAAACCTTCCACTCAAACCCTAAATGTTAAAAAATCATTACCCTTTTTGTGGATCTCATGTATCAACCTGCTGCAGATGTTATTTCTATATTTTTAAGCCAAATTACTGTATTCGAGGGAAACGTTGAACTAGGGTAACACATCACTTTATAAAGTAAAGGTGAAAAAAATCTATTGCCCCATTTGCTATTTTACTTAATCTGCTCGTGGTCTTAATAGCTACCCATTTTGGTTACCATTTACCTAGGTAGTTTATCAAGTGAAATTCCTCCCAGGTGGCATGGGCTGGCTCTCACTTTCTTGGCACCATAGTGTAATGATCTATGTTGTCATGCTAGAGAGGCCTTGGTGATGAACCATTAAATAAAATGATCTGCCCCCAGGCCAGGGAGTTGGTTGATTGCCAAGCAGTAATCCAGTACAATTAACCATCAAAGATTTGAGTATTTTATTGTTCTAAGAGATGGGACTTGGGCTACGTGGAAAAGCAGAAATGGCCACTGATCATCTGGCTATGATTTTGTTTGGAAATACATTTGAATAGCGAAATTTATTGTGATAACATTGAAATATCTCAAACTTTAATTATCTTGAGCTCTAATTTTGTTAATTGTATTTGATTCCATGATAAAAATGAAAAGAACTTAGCCTTTACCAAGGAGAGAAATGCTTAATTTATTATATAGACCTCAAACCTCTTGTGGAAGGAAGTGGTATATAAATAAATAAAATTAAATACTCTCCATGACAGTTTGAAAAAAATGTCATATTCAGGTGGAAAATGACTTAAGCAATCGATTCTTTATTTTTTAAGATGTGTTGCCCAAGCTTCTGTTGTTAAGCTATTTTTAGTTACAGAAACAATAAATATGCAGTCAGTCCCTTTAGTCTTTTGGCAATTCAAGTAATTACCAGTCCGCTAATAAGAATCTAAGATCATATAATGTTTTCTAGGCTGCGTTCTATGTATTGAGTTCATACCTAAGGAGGAACCACTTTCTCATGTTGACTGGTTTATATTGTTTCTGCTAAGAGTACTCCCATCAATTTCTTTTCTTCCTCACCCGAGGATATGCTTTTTATTGATTTTAGAGAGGAAGGAAGAGAGAGAGAGAAAGAGAGAGAGAGAGAGACATCCATCTGTTGCCTCCCACATGGGCCCCAACTGGGGATACAACCCACAACCTGGGTGTGTGCCCTGACTAGGAATCGAACCCACAACTTTTTTGTGTACGGCATGATACTCCAAACCAACTGAGCCACACTGGCCAGGGCTCCCCGCCCCCAGTTTCTAAAGCTGTACCTAATATTCAGCACAATAGATAGACATGCTCAGAGGTCAGTATCTCAGCAGGTGACACAGTATGACAGGGACACCCGCTTTTGAGTGGATACGAATTCATTCATCAGTTCCTTTATCAACATTTCCTTATTATGGAGCACCTACCATGCGCCGAGAACACGGTCAAACAGGTACTTATTTGCCTTCAAGGAGCTTACAGTTTGAGAGTGGAGATCGCTTAAAATCACATATCTGGTCAATGAAGATCTGTGCTGGGAAAGCCATGTGTAAGGAGTGGACTTGATCCCCTTGTATGGGGAGCTAGGGGACGCTTTTCTGACCCGGAAAGGGGCATGGGGAGGCGAAAGTCTGTCTGGCTGTCAGTAGGGTTGACTTCCTAGGTGTTAGCAGGGGTGGTCTTGTCCCAGGGCTGTTTTGGAAACGTGCGGATGTTGGAGATCACATTAGAATCACAGATGATGGTAGTGAAGTAGAGTAATCACAGTGCTGGGTTATAAGGGTGTTTGATATGGGGGCAGGTCCCCCAGACACTGCGGAGTGACACAGAGGCACAGGGCGAGGGCTCCGGCTTCAGTTAACCCATCAGTGTTCCTGTTAAGCGATTAGGTCGTTTGTATTAATTAGACCCGCAACCTAACCCTGTTTTATACCTAAAGCACCTTTTTAACATATGCTGAAATTTCCAGGAATACAACCATCAGGTACATCTGGGGAAGCTGTTACTTTTGTTTTGTTTGTACTTTGTTAAGAGTTCATTACCATTTTGAAAAACCGTATCGCCAATCAGAAGCCGCCTTGTGGAATGTGAGTTGCTCCTGCAGCATTCACGCCTGTGGATTCAGCGGTGCCACCAGCGGTGCGTGTGTCCTCTGTGTGGCCGCGCCCCAGCTTTCCGAAAGGGAGGTGCAGACTGTTTTATTTTACATCTCTTCTGCTTTATCTCTTCTTTATGTTATCATTAGGTCATTAGAGCTGTGTAAATTCTGTGTGTAGATACGTAATATTGTATAATTTTATTTCAATATAGTAGGGGGCCATTATAAAAAGAGAGCTTTGGATCTGAGGTGAAAACAGCTGTTTTAAACAATAAGTGTTTTTTTTTATTATTTATTTATTTATGTTTAATCCTTACTCGAGGATTTTTTTTTTTAATTGATTTTTTAGAGAGCGCGGAAGGAAGGGAGGGATGGGGAGAGAGAGAAAAAGGGAGAGAAAGAGAGAGAAACATCAATATGAGAGAGACATTGATTGGTCGCCTCCTACATGTGCCTGGACCGAGGCCAGGGATAAACCTGCAACCCAAGAATGTGCCCTTGATCGTGAATCAAACCCAAGACCCTTGGGTGTGCAGGCCAATGCTCTAACCACTGAGCCACACCAGCTAGGGCAAACAGTAAGTGTTTTTTAAGTTTAAGCAAAAGTGTTTAGTAGTCAACCTGAAAAATCATTTGATTCTCTAAGTTTGGACTGTTTCACAGATAAGGGCTTTTGATTTTCAAACGAGATTCTGAAGCAAACCTCTCCTTTTGGACTGTTTCCTGGCCTGATTTTTAGAATTATCTCTGACTCTGTATATAGAGAAAGGCAGGAGAAAACATGTTACTATAGATTCTTCAGGAGAATTTGCATTGGGTTTTCTCGTTTGGGCTATTTAGTACTAATAACACTGGGTTGAATACTCTAAAACGGAAAGGTCATTTGGAGAAAAACTGCTTACAAATAAAATCAAAATTTTTAGAATGCTTTCTTGGAGTGGGTCTGCCCCTCTGGAGGACAGCCAGTAGTTCAATGAAAACACATTGAGATGTTTCACAAGAGTATTTTGTTCTCATAGATGCCATCACGAATGAGTAAAGCAGCATCTCACTAGTGCTACAAAGAAAGTAGGACTCATTTCTGGTCCAGAACCTCCAGTTACATTTTTAGTATTTATAGATATAGCTTCTGGGAAATTATGGGAAGTATGACGTCAGGACAGTAATTTTGTCTACGTTAGACAATGGACTTTCTAGTGACAAAGCCAATATGGAAGAATACAATTGTGACTACTAGGAATATATGTACCAGTAAAAGTCCAGGAAGTCCAATTTATAAATAGAAATTCATATTGACATTTTGTGAAAATCAAATGAGGTACTATGTAGTGATATTTTATAAATTCTAAGTGCAAGGTGGTTTTTGTTTTAACCTTTCAAATATACATCATACTAGAATTAGGATGTGTTAACAGGAATTTATCACATGAAAACTAGCAAGTCTAAACCATACAATAAAATCAGATGCATGTGTTTTTCTTGGGCATGCTGAAATCACAGATTTTAAATTATCAATTTTGAAGCTATTTATTTGTCAAGGCTCAGGTTAATATAGACAGAGACTATATACATTTGCTCCCCTGGTCTCATGTTTTCATTATGTTTTCCAAGGGAGTCTGGGATCTTCCTCCAAGATAATGCCAATGTGTAGTCATCTTTCCCACTGTCTAACACACATTGCAGTCAGTGTGCTGACTCTCAAATAGGGGCGATTTTAAGCCTTCTACTCCTCCACTAGGATTAAAGCAGTTGCCACTTGCCAAATAAGATCTATGTGATAATGACCATGAAGGAAGAGATATTGAAGGGCAAGGGGATATAATTCTTTCTCTGGAAATACTATCACTCACGGTCTGTCCTTGAAACTTTTGTGCTGAAGAGGTGCTGGGTCAGAGGGTTCCTCATGGCTCTTTGTTCTCTCGCATTGTCCCCTTTATTAATCCTCACTTTTCTCACGTTTTTTTGTCCCCTCCAGACCTCCAGACATTGAGGGGGAGAGGCCATTCTCAGTATTTCCTCCCCCTTCTGTGCCTCTCTCCCTTGTCAGGGCCTCGGGGTCCTACCTCTAACGTAGCTCCTCTGCCCTGTCCCCACCCTGCCATTCCACAGGCCGTTCCCAAACCACGGCTCAGAGTTTCTGGTGCCTGAGACTCTTCGGCCATTAGGTCCTTAGATGAGAGAGATGAGTGTACATACCATGAACATTTGAAGAATAACGTCAAGAATGTGATTTATTTAAATATACAGTAATGATTGTAAATAAGGTTTCTAGGGGGAAGACCTCATAAACATCAGAGTTAATAGTTATTGAGGAAATAAAGTGAAAAGAGAAAAAAAGTCAAAATCCATTTTGGTTTGCCCGGCAGTGTGGCTCAGTGGTTGAATGTCGACCCATGAACCAGGAGGTCACCTTTCGATTCCCGGTCAGGGCATGTGCCCGGGTTGCGGGCTCGATCCCCAGCAGGGGGCGTGCAGGAGGCAGTTGATAGGTGATTCTCTCTCACCATTGATGCTTCTATCTCTCCCTCTCCCTTCCTCTCTCTAAAATCAATAAAAAACATATTAAAAAATTTACTTTGGTTTTATCTAAGAAATACTGACTATAAGCACTGTACGAACTGCTTAAAATTCATGTCCAAGTTTAATTGATGCCAGTGATCGTCTTGCCTGTTGCAGACTCTCTAGTATAGAAGTGACAATAAGGGAGATCCATTGTTTAAGGAGACTTCGTAGCATATGGATCACTTTGGGTTTTATATGTTTTTATTACAGCATCTAAACTTTATATTCATATGTTCATAATCTTCACTTATTCCTCTCATTACGTGGCTTCATCCCAGCATCAACAACAAAGTGAGGGGAATGTTGGGGCACGGGGAGTGCAATAGGGGTTCTCTCTTAGTATTGGTGGGATCCTGTAGGGGAAGAGTTCAGGATTACATGTTTTCTAAAAGCTATACAGAGACATGCAAGAGAGACAACTTCTGTTTTTGAAAAGTTTCTCAAAGGATCACTGCCATTGAGATGAATTCATCTGGAGAGATGACTAAGGGTATTTAGTAACTTTTTTCCGTGAAGTTGAGAGATTTGCTTGCTTGTTTATTTGTTGTTTGCACTAGTCAGTTCTCTAGTTCCACAGGCCAGCTGGGCTTGCAGTGAAATTAAGGAGAGATTATTTTGACCTTGAGATCCTCTCCACTGTAAGTGGGTAACTAAGCATTAGCACATGCATTAGGACAGCCATGCCTTTGCCCTGCTTGTGGAGTTTTGCAAACAATGGTCCTGGTTGATTTAAGCAGAGCCTTGATGTAATCGGAGGCTGGAGCCTAAAAGAGATGGCATTGAGCTTTCCTTTACTGCCCACTCAGATTCACGGGTAGAGACGGGGATTGCTCCAGAGACCACTGCTCTAAGCGTCCGGTTCAGTCCATTTTCATTCCAGCTGGTCTTTTCAAAGGCTATGAAAGTTTGCCCCTCTTCTGACCTTTAGTTTCTGGTTGCCATTTTTAAAAATCTAATACCAGTATTATGAAACTTTTTGGGCCAAATTATTGAAGCCAAAGTCATTCCTCCCTGCTGTGGGTTAAGCAGCACCTTCCCTATTGTTCCAACTTTGTCGGATTCTTCACAATAGGTTCCAGACCTGGGTTAATTAGCAACTCTGTTAACACCTCCTTGAGCTCAAGTGGTTCAAACACGGCCTGCTGAGACATTATTTCTTAAAAGGTGAAGACTAATGACCCAACTTTTAGTCACCATCTCAGAGGCCAGTTTTCAATCTCGTAAAAATTTTAAGTCAAGGAAGCTCAACATAGAAAGTCATGAGCTGTCATAAAATACTATTCCGGATGTAGTTGGTTAGAATTGCCTGGGTACTTGGTAACCTAAAATACAAGTTAATAGTAATTCCACCTCATTTAGTTGTGTTTAAGGTGCTTGAGAATTATGCTTAATAGACCATAAAAATTATACCTTAAGACACTACTTAAATACAATAATAAATCCTTGTACAAAGTTCTCTCAGAAACTACAATTTTAAAAATCATTATAAATGTTAACTAAACCTCACATTTTTCTGTACGAAACTTTTGATTGTATAAAATTTTAGATGTGCCAGAATTTTTAACATGAATTCATTGCAGAAGCTAGTGCGGTTTATGCCCTCCCTCTCTTTTTTTGTAATTTGGGTAATAAATATTTAAAAGTACTTTTACTCAAATATTAATATTTTATATGTATAGGTGAATATAGCATGAATGAAATAAATTTGTCTCCTTTAATAAACAGCCTTAGAATATAATCCCAGCAGGAATTACCTTTCAACATCATGGGAGCAAAACTGGATGACAATTTGAAATGTAAAGTGAGGTCAGTGTTTCTGTATCATTACTGAATATCCATGGGGTTAAAAGGAATTAAAATGCCAGAAATTAGACTGTCACCAAAAGGGGAACAGGGAGATCATTCCCTATCTGTTGCATTGCCAGGCACAGTACAATTAGGTACTGCACACCTGTTATTTTATTTAATCTTCAACCCCCCCCCCCCCAAGAGGCAGTTATGATGGCTCTTCATAAAAGAAGGGGAACTGAGGCTTAGTGGTTAATTTACTCAAGGCCATAGAGCTATTAAAGCAGCATCCAGACTTTAATCTAGCCTGTTTCAAAAATTCTTGCTTTCATCCATATCATAACAGATATATGGCATGGCCATAAAGAAAGAGCTAAAAGAAGTCAGGAAACTTTTCTAACATATCTAATATCCCTCAGTGATCGAAGGAATGGCTAGAACATAAAGAGTGTTAAAAGTACTGTACACAAATAGAATGAAACTTTGAAAAATGATTAATTGTATAATAACAGCACTGCCACATATTCTAGAAATACTGCGAAAGAAGTGTTAAAAACGAGAGGTTGAAAATTGATCATTTAGGCCAGCTGATGTCAAAAGTTTTATGCAAGTAATTGGGCTTTTTGTTAAGCAGTGTTTAATGTCTTAAGGTCTGGTTCCAGCAAATATTTTAGTGTTTTTCCCCCTCCAATTTTAATGTGATTTGGTGGAGGGAGGTTGCTGAGAGCCTAAACAAATCAGCACTCTTGTGTGGCCACCATATAAATTAACAATTATTCAAAGTTATTGCAACTTGGATATTTAAAGTGATCTATACAATGGTCTAACCAAGCACAGTTTTAATCTTCATCTCACATGTAACTTAAATATATGAATAACCCTTCTTCAAGGAAATATATAATTTCAGTTATTGCTTGAAAAGTAAAAAAATTATTTTTATGGCCATAGGCTATGGTTAATATCGAATGCTTATATTATTGGTTACCAATAATAAATATTTCATGAGATTTGTAGACCTTATGAGGATCTATGGATTTAAAACCAAAATAGCAAATTTCCTAATTATATTCCCCTTTTTTATTGCTGTACAGAATGGAGACCAGCAGGCAAAATAATGCACAGGAGGATATTTTGAGAGCAATTTATTTAAATATTGATTTATTACATTATTTTATAATAGTTCTTTAAAAGTACTTTTAGAGTGTACAAAAAAAGGTGTTTTTACTCCTTTTCAATTGCAATTGAAAGGAAAATTTATTATCTCAAGAAAATGGAACTTTTTCCTTCTCAAGAGAAAGTCTACAGCAGATTTTGGTCAGGCGTAGTTCTTGATAAACGCTGGCTGTTTTGTGAATGTCGTTTTCTTTCCATTCCGAATAATTATCACTCCCAGTCAAAACCCAGCAGAAAGACAGGCTCCTTGGAGAAGCAGTGTCCTCGTTTCTTTCTCTGTCTCTCTCATAAAGGTGTGTGTGGGAGACAACGTGACATAAGATGACACAAGCAGGGGAATCAGAACATCCCCAGCTCGCATCCCAGCTTGATTACTAAACAAATGACTGACAAGTCTTAATGCCACAGAAGCTCAGTTTCCTCATCAGTAAAATGGAGATTAAATGAGGTGATGTGACAGCACCTTGAATCCCCTTATATTTATTCAGAAATTTAGTTCCATCTCTTTCATGTTCTTACCTGTTGCATTAACACCATGTTAACATCTGTGGGTTGGGACACATCTTTTAGGTAAACCATTGGTTTTCCCCTGTTTTGCCCTAATGAATAGAAAACACAGCTTGGGTCCTCCCGGCAGGCTGGCCTTCTTCACCCCCAAATCTCCTGTGTTCTTGTGCGCCCAGTGCGGTTTGGGGGTTGCCAGGTAAAACTGGTGAATGTGGGTACCCCGTCTCCTTAGAGACCTACCCCAGTACAATGAGGGGAGGGCAAGAACCAAAATTATTAAATACCTGCACAGAGAATTTATATGCCACTGCCCGACTTAATCCTATAAAGCCAGGTAGTCTTAGGCATGTTTTACACAAGAAATGCAGCCTTCAAGGAATTAACTTCTAAAAGACAAGCAGCTGGTGAGAGGTAGAGCAAAAATGAAACTCTGAGCTCTCTATTAAAGGCTGTCCTTCCAAAATGCAAAGTTGCTTATTATTAAAGGGGAACCACTCTCTTAAATGCGCACGACGGGTTAGTTATTGAACATGGTCTCTGGATGTGGCATTTTGTAAAGATGGATTGGGCATTGGTCCTCTGTCTGGAGCATATTTGGAGTAAATAAGGCATGTGTGTAAATAAGTAACAAAAGAGAGAATATGTTAATCACCATAAGAGGGATTCAGATTAAATGCTTTTTGGTTCAAAGGAGGGCAAGGATATTTCTGGTTGTAGCAGCCAAGAGAGTCTGTTTTGTTGAGGTGACTTTATTTGGACTGGGCTTGAAATATGAGCACAATCTGGATATGAAAACATAGGAAATTAAGAAGCATAGAAAGAGAGAAGAATACGAACAAAGGCACACGGATAAGGGAGGAATCTGCAGGCATTTAGTAAAAATGATGAGCAGTTTGGTCTCTCTGGCACGTTGAGAGCAAGGAATGGAACATCCAGGAAAGCCATGACACCTTGAATGGTATGTTAAGGATTTGGGAATTTGATAAGCACTAAGGTGCCACTGATGAATTTTGGTCCCAGGATTGGCATCAAATGATTTAGGAATAATATTAATGGGAATAAATAGTAATTAACGCAGGCATGATGCTAAGTGCTCATCTTGTGATTGCAGTCAAGCAAGCCGTTTGTGGGTCGATGACAGTAGTTCCAGGGAGAAGGAAATAGCTTTGGTAGGGACTTGGAGTAGAGAAAAGGGGAAAGATGAGATTAAAATAATGAAATACAACGTATTAGATGCCTGGGGCAGGGGAAAGGAAGGCCTCTGCGGTGACGCTCACGTCTCATAATCAGAAATGTGGAGGGCACAGAAGGGGCAGAGGCAGTTTCCAAAGGAAGGGTGATGACCTCGTGAAGGGGCTTGTAGAGCTTGAAGGAAGGGTGGAGATAAATTTGGGGCTGTCAGACACGTGGTTATGGGTCTCCGGAGAAAGGCCACTGTTAGGAATTTTGAGTGATCTGCATCAGGGAGATAAACTCATGCGTGAGAGAAAACCAAATGATCTAGGGGGGTTTGATATTGAAACACAGAACACGTGAAATATCTATGCTCATGTATTAAGGGAAAGGAAAAGAGATGGTAAAAAAGACAAAACAGAAGCAACTGGAAGGAGCTTAGAGAACTTTTCACTGAAGTCAGAAGAAGAAATGTCAAGAAAGAAGAGGTAGTCGGCCATATCAAATACTGCGCGGAGAGCCGGGGAGGCGGACGGCATGAATGGTCTTTCCAAAAATCCATGCCTTTTACACGGAGAAGGAACCTGTTTTTATGTTTGTGGCAGCATCTCATGTATCTTGCATAATTTTCCCTGTCACTTTAGAATTTGAGAAGTGTTCCACTGGCCCATTTTTCTTGATTCTACTTTTGGAGTCAAAGGTTTCTTGATTTCTTTCTCTTTGAAAACTGTCATGCATATCGGTGTCTATTGACTACACTGGCATAGAGCAAAGACCTTAAAATTGGTATTTAAATACCACTAAAAAAGTTTAATGTTTTGCATCAGTTACATTTTCTCCTGCCATCTTATTAAGTGTTCTATGACTTTTTTTTTTCCAAACTACTTCTTAACAGCATACTCCTTTGTGGTATCAAAACTGGGGTTAGAGACCTGTGGGATGGGGGTTTCGGGTTCCTGCTGCAGACTCAGCTCTGTGAGCTGATGCTTGTTTCTCCCAAATCGAGCTGGAGAGGCAAAATAGAGACTATGACTTTTTTTTTTTTTTTTTTTTATCACTATTCTACCAGGCAAATGGAAATGTCTAGCTTTTCACAACTCTATTTTAAGCTTTCTTGGACCTGAGTTGACACATAGGTTCTATTAAAAATATCATTGTTATAAAAATTACATTTTGCTGTAAATAATCTCTATCAAGAAATCCCGCAGTATCTCAAATCCAGTGTGTCTGAAATATAGCACATCTTTTTCTCCAAGCCCTTCTTTATATTGCATCCCTCATATCTGTCAATAGCAGCGTCCTCCATTCATCTGCCCAAGCTAAAAACCAGGGAGTTATTTTGAATTTTCTTTCTGCTGCCCTCCACTGTATTTCATCAATCAGTCAAGAAGTTCTACCAATTATTTTGTCCTGATTAACTCTTCAGTCTGTCAGACGCTCCTACTCTCTTGCCTTCTACGAATTCTACCTCCCTGTTATCCTGTCTAACCATATGTATTGAGCACAGTGCTATGTCTTGGGTATTATTTAGGTACTGGAGATAATAAAAAAGAAAGAATCAGTTCATGTCTTCATGAAACTGGCAGTCTGTTGGAGAAGACAATCAATGATATTAATATTTAATTATCAATGGGATAAATGTTCCAAAGGAAAAATACTGACTATAACAGGAGAAGAAACTAAGCAGGTTTCTTAAGAAAAATAAAAGATTCTTAAGCTGAAAAGCTGAGTTAAAAGATAAACAGAAATAAGACAAAGTAGAAAAGGAAAGGGTTCAAGGTTGAGGGAATTCTGGAAGCTTTACACGTGGAATGAACCTTGTATTTGGGAAAGCTGAAGTCAGGTTGTTGGATTACAGTGAGCGTGGGAGAAAGTTGAGTGGATTAAGGCTACAGTTGAGTTGAACTCATATCATGCAAGGCCCTTAGGTATGGAGGACCCTGTACTTAATCTTCAAAACTGAAATATTTTAAAGTGAAGAGGTAATGGGTGTTAACCGGGAGTGTTATGGAACTGCCTGGCCAGATGGTCACTCTATCTATAATCATGTTCATGATGTTTGGTTTTATGCAAAGAGAAAAGGAAAAGCCCTGAAGAGTATTAAGTAGAGGTGTGAATGTATCAGATTAGTTTCTCAAATAGTATTTTCTCCACCACTGCTGCCCTCTCTGCCTACTTTTTCTGGTTTTATTTTATTTCACAGCCCTCAGCATTACATGATTTTGTGTATTTATTTGTTTGAGTGTTTCATTTATTCTTTGCTTCTTGAATTTAGGCTCTGTGGGGACAGGGGCTGTTTCAGGCACTGCTGAAAATCTAGCACGAAGCATGGCACATGACACATACCAGGTGTTTTATAAATTGTTAAGTTTATGGATCAAATTGCTTTTGCAAGACACTGTGGTTGTCTGAACTGATTAGAAAGAGTAAGAGCTGGTGGTGACATGTCAAGAAATCTACACATGGAGGAATAGCGAGAAGGTATGCTTAGGACGCAGTGACAATCTAGATGTAGGTGGTGAGGCGGAGAAGCTATCAGAGATGACTTCCAGCTTTCCGGAATGAGCTGCTGGGTGACATGCTGAAAGAAGGAACACAGTGTAGTGGGGCAGGGTGCAGAGGGCCAGCCCGACTGCCTCTCACACTGGCACTGTGACCTTGGGCAAAGTCCTTCATTTCTGCATGCCTTAATTTCACCATCTGTAAAGTGGGGGATATGATTGGTGCCTACCCTGTAAGCCACATTGTGGAGATTTAATGAAATAATGTATGCATGGTGGTCAGAACAGTGCCTAGACGTAAAAATGTTCTCAGGGGCAGTTAGCTGCTGTGGGAAAGAGTAGAAGACACATTTAAAGGGAGGAGCATCAGTTCAGGTTTGTGATTGTTGAGTTTTGGTTGCTGTGAGACATCCAAGGGGATGTGCCAAGAGGACATTTATAAAAATAATTTAGATTTCAGAATAGGCCTAAATTAGAGAGAGAAATCTGGCAATCATGTGAATATGAGTCCTTGAACTCATTAAGGGTGTTTAGCACCAGCTCCAAGGGACACAAGCAGGTAATGGTGGAGGAGGGGGACTGAGAAGTTTCAAGAGAGCGATGACAGAAGCCAGGGCCAAGAGGAGGAGGGGTGGGAAGCTGTATCATCGCTTCTCCTATGAGCTCAAAGAAGGTGAGGTCCATTCCTCCAGAGGGCTCCTCCAGTCCCCACAACACACATGGCCACAGTAGTCTTGGTGAACGCAGAAGGCTAATCTCATCTCACTTCCACTTAACATCTTTCAGTGGCCGCCCAAATCATTCAGTTCCAAGTGTTGTCTTCTTAGCCTGCCATTCAAGGCACTTCTCATTCTTATTGAAATACATATACTCTCTGGTCTTCTCCATAGTGCACCGAAAGGCCTCGCTTCCTCTGCCTGTCGGTGTTATGATGCTGTTCCACCTGCCTTGCCTGTCCTTCCTCCTGCTTAGCTCTCCTACCCCGTGGAATCTCCTTTGCTCCCCAGAGGAAATCCTAGAGCCCTGGTTGTATTTGTTCATTTTGTTCCCTTAGGCCACAAGCTCCCTGAGGGAATGCTGTGTTTTGTTGGATCTTGTGTATCAATGTCCAGTGCTTGCCATAGTGCACACAACGAATGTTTGGGGAATTAAATAATGGTTTAAAAAAAAAAAGTGGATCCCACTAACTTCTTAAACTCCACATAACCATTTTATATTCACTCAGACAGCTCAGAAAAAGTTGAGTATAGGCTAGATCCAGGTGCAGAAACATTATATTCAGACTAATGTCAGATATATTAACAAGTTCAGATAAACTAAGGATGAGCAGAATTAATTCATGGGGATATTGGGTGATTTAAAACATTACAGATTATTATAGAAATCTGTGTATAACATGTTTTTGTATAATCATAATTAGCAAGTTGGTTCACTTCTGAGTAAGATTGCCATGTTATATATCTTTCTGTTTACACTGATTTAATCCTTAAGTGTTTAACACTTTGACAAATGGTTTGGAGGTGGAAAACATAGTCCTCATACTCTTGGTATCTTTTGGGGTGATACAAAAGACACATAAACCAAATGGGGAGAATGAAGCCTTCAGATCCTGTAATTGTCTAATCTCGGGAGATGGGTTTCAGTTTGACATTGGCTTTGAAACTGTCTGTGTGGCGATATTCACTACTTTTTAGGAAACTTGGATTTTTTAATTGAACTGAGTGACTACATTTTGATTATCTAATTTATTTCATCTATACTTTAAAATTTATATGTTTGCTGGGGATTAGAAATGGCATTTAGAAATTTTATTGAGAGCCAGAGGAAAATTATACCCCACTTTGTCAAGTGCACCATTTCAGGTTTAATAAATAGAAGAATAAAATGGCAAAAAATGATGGTTGTGTCTGTGAGACATGATGGTATCAGCTATCAGTCAAACCAGGAGTTTTCTTCTCCCACCCAGAGTGACCTGTGTTTGGACCCAAATGAATGAAAGCGCTGGAGTCTAGTCTGAATTCTGGCTCAGAAGTTGCTCATCCTAGAGTCATTAGATAAGGATGAGTCATTAGCATTAAAATGATGAGTTCCAATGATGGCATCCAGGGCTTGTGTCTGGAATGATGCCTATGTTATTGTTATTGTTAATCATGGAAGGTGAAGATGAGTTACTAGAAAAAACTATTTTTAAGTGGTATCGTGTGTTCATCAGAAAGAAACGAGTGATTCTAGTCATTGGATTTGCCCAGGTTTATAAATCTTTTCCAACCCGTTGCATTCACATATTAATAATAGACATTATCGCCTGGCTGGCGTGGCTCAGCAGTTGAGCATCGACTTACGATCCAGGCGATCTCAGTTCGATTCCGGTTCAGGGCACATGCCCGGGTTGAGGGCTCGATCCCCAGTGGAGGGTGTGCAGGAGGCAGCCGATCAATGACTCTCATCATTGATGTTTCTCTCTCCCTTTCCCTTACTCTCTCTGAAATTAATAAAAATATATATATTTTTAAAAAACAGATGTTACTGAGTCCAAAGACTAATTCTAGCCATACTGGTAGACAGAACTAGATCTGTCTTGGTTCAGGTTTACTCTACTTTATATGTTACCTGATTTTTGAGACAATTATTCCACTTCATTTTTGCTTCAGAATCTTAAATACACTGTTTTATTTTTGCTGTTTTCTGTAAGATGTGAGAATCAGAAATGATGTCTATCCTAAGGGACACATGCAAAATATATACCATAAGGGAGACAATTCAAAGCAAATTATCTCCAAATAGTATACATTCCCATAAAAATCATAATTTAAAATCCTGATTTAAAAAATATATATATGATTTCCCAACTTTTACATACATAATTAGATGTATTTAACACATATTTAGCTCTGTCTAGTATTGTAGAAATTTGACAATTTTTTAACAAGATAATCAATTATAAAAAATTTGCAGTGGTCTACGTACTCGGTCCTGCTGATGATGGATTTGTTTCAGGGGTATATGAAGCATACTAAGAAATTCCCTAAAACTTTGCTTTTTTATATCTATAAATTATCATCAGTGATAGTAGCAGCTGATCTGACCTCAAAACAATAAAATTATTTGCCCGATGGAGAAGATATCAGATAAAACTGGATGTTTCCAGCTAGAATTATGTTATTGGGTAAAGTAAGTAATTTAAAAATTGATTAGCCCTACCTGAAAGGCAAAGTCACAGGCCCTGAGAATATGAATAGGTGTGTTGACTAGAGAGTGATGTGAAAAATGTGAGGATTTACGTTTAAATGCAAACGGCTATGCAAGAACCCAGCTGCTTGATAACTCTCTAGGTGAATTTGGTATTAATACTGCTCCCTAAGCCACTAATGAGAATGTTTTTCAAGATTTAAGTGTAAATGCTTTGTACCTAAAACTGATGGAAGTAATTGGTAAACTGGTTAATAAGCCCTGCTTGGAAGTGAATGGGAGTTGCAGGCTGGAAAACGTAGGCCTGGTAAGTAATCCTACAAGCCAGCGGAGTTCCCTTCACAGAAAGAAACAAAGATAGCAGTAATTAATGACCCTGACTCTGTGCCAGAAAAGCTTTCTTCTGACAACTCCAACTTAATTAAAACTTAAGACATTTCAATGGCCTCCGCCAGCCCCCGATGGGGTGAACCCTTGCAGACTCGTGAGAAAATTTTGTAAATTAAAGGGAAAGATGTGTGTTACCACTAGTACCATGACTCTAATCCCTGACAGTCAAAGAATCTATTTAGCCAGAGCCCTTTCTTTTAAGCGGCTCACACCTGCAGGCTTCCTGGCACTTCCTCTGCACCCGAGAAGGCCGGTTTTGTGCTGTGCGGAAGATCAGATAATAGGAGCCTTGCCCTGCTTTTGTTTTTGTGCATTGTTGATTAGCCTGGGAGTGTTGCAGGCACACTTGATATGCTTGGCTTGCTCCGGAGGAGAGCATCGCCTGCTAGCTTTAGGTGGTGCAACACAGGATGAAGATGGGTTGGCCGAAAAAGTAAGGTTTTTTTGTTTTGTTTTTTTTAAATGTGAAAGTGGCTCCAATGAAAACTCACAGTTGATGGGGCAGCCTGAATGGCTGTGGCCTGCTGTTCTTAACACAGCGGAGTGACAAGAAAGGAGGTTCTGTGCTAGACCGTGCGGATTTGAGACCGAGGGAAATGCGTCGTTAAATAGCCTTTGCTCCTTTCCTTGGTGCCATTTTTAATTCACTGGAATCAGCGAGCATACGGGTTCCCAGTAG